>NC_135550.1:22316675-22374175 GCF_964340395.1 Glandiceps talaboti
CAGTGCGGGTTTAGCCTCGCTATCACGGTAGGTCACACGGGTGTGTAGTTTCTTTTCACGAATGTTCACTACTCGTTTAAAAGATCATAATTTTATTTACTGATAATTTGTGTACTTTTCTTGTTTTTCGTAGTCTGTATAAAAATGCAAGGAGTCAGAAGTCGCTAAGTTTTAATACTGACACGATGAATGGAGTCCTTAAATTCAGCGCATTACTGGTCCACATCTTGGCCAACATTCAGATGACACACCAAGCCGAAGAACTCGAACCAATAACAGAAACTTTATATGGCATGCTTAGGGGAAGACGAAATAAATCCCTCGATAAACACGTAGACAGTTTTATAGGGATTCCCTATGCAGACCCTCCGATTGGAAGTTTACGGTTTGCTCCACCAAGACCGGCACTCATCCATTGGGAAGGTATCAGAAATGCTACAGAGTTTTCTCCTGCATGCTGGCAACGACCAGACGTTGTACTGGGAAATTTTACCGGTACTGCTTCTTGGAACGGTAAACGGCCATACAGCGAAGATTGTCTCTACCTTAACGTTTGGACACCGTACCCTCGCCATAAAGAAAAGCTACCTGTCATGGTCTGGATTCATGGTGGAAGTTTCGTAAGCGGGTCTGGTTCATTGGAGATATACGATGGCGCAACTTTGGCTGCAAATGAACAGGTTGTTCTTGTAACATTGAATTATAGACTGGTCGTTCTCGGATTTCTCGCCTTTGAGAGGACCGATTCACCAGGTAATGTGGGTCTTATGGACCAGTCTTTGGCTTTGCAATGGGTGAAGGATAATATAGAATATTTTGGTGGGGCATCAGATAAAGTTACTATTTTCGGCTCTAGTGCAGGTGCAACAAGCGTTGGTTACCACCTCCTTTCACCATTCAGTCGAAATCTATTTAAGAGAGCGGTTTTGCAAAGTGGTAGTCCACAGATGCCTTTTTTGACACCGGAAAGCTATAGAGTGCATATGTATTTAGCAAAATGTTTTGCCTTGGAGATGGGTTGTTTGAGCATTGAGCAAGTCAGCTATCGATTCAACGAAACTGCGGTACTGGAGTGTCTCCGTAGCAAACCTGCAGAATCTCTGATGAATTCCAATACCAACATCCACTTTCCAGTTGAGGACAGGAACTTCATTCCAGCTCAACCTAAAGAGCTTCTCGACACCGAGAAAATGAAAAAGACTGAATTATTGATTGGGACTAATGAAAACGAAGGAATGTTTAATTTGATTCGTCTAGCACCTGGGTTCAACTTAAACGACGAAAGCCATCTGACGAGTAAACAATTTCGGGAGATAATCCATTTTCGTTTCAGCGAATCTCCTGACAGCATTATCGATGAAATCCAGACTGAATATACCACTGAGTGTGGTTCGGTCGGCCCTAGTTCTTCAAGTTGTTTGCGAGATCTGATTGATGACGTTTGGGGAGACTACGATATTAAATGTCCACTTGTTGAATTCGGTGACTATTATTCCAGCGCTGGTATGGACGTTTACGTGTACCAGTTTCAGCATCGCTCGGCCACCAATCCTTGGCCTGACTGGGCTGGAATCGTGCATGAAGACGAGATAGAGTTTATCTTTGGGGCACCATTGCACCGAAAAGATGATTTCTCCACCAAAGACAGTGAAATGAGCAAGAAAACGATGAAATTCTGGGCTAATTTCGCAAGAACTGGGTAAGAAAATGATATAACTATCTCTCTTGTTATATTCCATTAATAATCAAAACGAAAGTAAGCACATTTTTGTATTTGAAGAAACACTTATTTTAGAGAAGATAATTGAAAAAAAAAGGTGTCATTTGCATATTGCTGGGCTACCTTGACCCTGAAGTTGACGTGAAACTATACTACTATATTCGATATCCAAGAAAACAGACGCTACCCACAAAGATCAAATTGGAAAAGAACAAGCTTGAATGTCATTTTCGGAAAATTCGAAGCAACGAAGGTCAATGTACTATATACTTGACCATTGTCTCATCCTTCTCAGTCTCTCTTATTCCCATTCAGAAATCCTAACAGTGAAAACAGCGCTCCTGAATGGCCGGCATACAACACTGTTAATCAGCCGTACCTCGTACTAGAAACTAACTCTCATGCTAAACTGGATGTTCAGTATGGTGTTGGAAAGAAACACTGTCGATTTTGGAGAGAAATTTCACCTAGAATACACAACAACACAGGTAACCTACATCAATCGATAAAGCCCCAAGTTTTTAGGGATTGATCTTGAAGTCCTTCCTCGCGACATATTGCTTTGATAATCAGAAGATTAGGTATATTTGGCGATATATATTTTTACATATATTTGGTTCTAAATAAACATTTTAAAAGAAACTACGAACAAACTATTAAACTATTTTACTTACGCAAAAGTCATGGTTAACAAACAAGATTCCTCTCACTATAATATTAATTCGTAAAATTTCTACTCTTTGTGTTGACTTTTAAGAGCGGTGGCAATATATTGCAATAGTGGGCAATCAAAATATGAAAATCATGCTGTGATTGCATAAGTGAAACATGAAACAACTGTATTGTTTGTTAATTATCAAAACATTTTGATGACACATGCAGGTGGATTTTGAACAGTGTATCGGTGGCAAATTATCGACTATTGTAATCTGATAAATACTACTAGCCAAGCAGTAACATTGGATCATAGACTATGATTGGATACACCATTGTCATGCACATACACATATCAAGAGACGGGACCCTGTCATAGCCTGTAACCATGACAACAGTTGAAAGGTCAAACGTTCATTTCTGTGAATTGTTTACTTCGTTACAGATATCAGCGGCTCAGAGCCTTGTCCTGTATCAGTCACGGTCTGGGTATTAGTGGGAAACACGTCAACTAGTCTTGGATTTCACATCATCGTATTCTGTATATCCATGTTTCTTGTTATTCCCGATGCATGGGAGTTTCTTCTGTAAGTGTGTTGAAAGATAACAAACCGATGTAATATTCCTTTCTAGTGCTATCATTTCACACTATTAACATAGACAGTGCAGATATCAAACACGATGGATTTACCACGATTGTATTTTGCATAGATATAAAACTACACACCCACTTCACACCCTTCTCAGAGTCTCCGTACACTGTGTGGATATCTTTGTTAAAATGAATATTGCATGAAATTTGCATTGTATTGTACCAGGTGTTAAAATGGGGCTCGCTGCTTTCCACAGTCTAGACTGTTTTGCAAGCACTGCGTTTTTTGAGAGCACTTTTACACACAACTTGTAAAGGTGTTTCCTTTGACAACGACTCTTACCATCAATTTAAAATAAAATATTGAAAATTAACAACTTTTTATCTAAATCTGTATGCTATTGAAAGTACACGTAATGGTATTCGTATTTTCAGATGAGGCTAGCTATATCAAATCACCCATGAAGTTATGACCACAAATGTCATAAAAACGAAAGAAATTGCATAAAGGCCAACTGTCTTTATCGACTCGACCGTTACAAACCCAAAATCACACAAACATTTCTTTGTGCTTTCACACTCAGATACAGATAGCTGTCAAGTGGGTATATGGAGAGTTTCTTCCGTGCAGTTCTAGTCAGCATGGTTGGTATCGTACGTCGTATACCGTAAATGTTTTCCGTCGTCACCATCTCAAAATATCATACCCTCTAGGTGTAAATGTGTAATTTCGGCTAAGCTAAGGGGCACATTCCCAAATGGACTTATAGGATCCACTATTAACGTGACGTTATTAAATTATGTAGGAATTCAGACTACACGAGGTTTAGCAACTACTACTTTCAGCCACTCCCAGACGGTACTACTTTACATAACTTTGATATGACAGACAGATATTTGAATAATAAGACACATCCCTCTAAGACTAGACTAATCCTCTTTGGAACGGGAGGAATTCAATTCATTATTCAACTTTACTGGGCAGTAGTCTGATTTGACAAGTAGCTATGGAGAAATAAACAGGCATTTGTTGATAAATCTAAATAGAACATGTACACTTAAGGTCAATTTAGGAAACAACCTGTTTGATCGCTGCATTCTTTCACAAAAGACGTTAACATATCGCGCCGTGTGAAATTGATTATATTTGAATATTGATATCACATAGTATAAAAAGTTATTTAAGGTCAATTGTTTTGAGTTGTCATTTAAGAGTGCCTGTATGATTGATTTTGCAAGTTTCTTATTTTATCTGGAACAAAGACAGCTATGATTGTGTGAGTGATTGAATTAGTCTGGCCAGACGTTGAATGATAGAGGCCCTGAAAGGTACTTCTTCAATGATTGCTCAAAACAACGGGAAATTTTTGATAACAAAGACATAGTCGCTATAATTACCTTTTCTCATTTATCACTCCTATCAGTGAAAAATGCTACCATCTTATTGCCTTATTTGGTGAGGACAATACTGTTGTTGACTGTATAGTTAGTGAACCGTCTCATTTGTCACCGCTCTCAAACAAAAATAAAACAAAAAAATACCATTTTATCACCTTATATGGTAAGGGAAGTGTTTGGCTACACCAAGCCTTGTTTTCGTTCTGATGTTAAATTTCCAAAATATTTTATGCGTGGTCACACCATGTATTTGGTATGTAATTATGTTTTGTTTTAAATGTCTACATTTCTGTTCATTTAAGGTACTCTAAATTATCGCTACACCGACTACAGTTCCCCTAGGTACAAGTCTTGACAATAACTGACAGTGACCCTTTGGTAGAAACAATAATTTATAAACAGATTATAGATTGAATAAATCTGTTTGATGAATTTATTGTAGAGTCTATCTCACTTCGTTTGAGTTTAATATGAAAACATACATGTTTCCTATAGTCTGTTTGGATTTACATGGTTTTCGACTCCAAGTTGAGTAACTCTGATATTATAATGTTTAGAAATATTAAGTTGGATTATATAATCAATGTTAATTTAAGAGCATTGGATATCGTATAAAGTTATTGTGTTGATTAAGACATGGTGGAGAAATGCGTTAGTATTGATGAAACAAGGCATTTTGTTAATAGTGTATAACACTCCTTCTATAACGTTGGCATATTTACCTTTCTTAAATAGGTTATGTTAGATATATCGTTGAAGGTAAAAGTCTTGTATTGGGTCTATTTATTTAATAAGATTGCTATTTGCGTGATTCGAGGATTCAATCGACTAGTCAGTAACTTGTTAAAACTTAATCGGGAAATTCCTGTTGGGAACTGTATCTCTAGATGACAAGGTCTAACAGCTGTACAAAGCTCGACATAGTAACGACAGTTCAATCAATTTTAAAGACGGTTCACTAGGATATATCTTCTTATTCTTCACTCTGAGTGGGGTAACTTTACTCTTATCATTTTTTTTACTTGGCCTTAATATTATAATAGATGTGGAAAATGAGAAATGTGAATATAGCATTACAAATACTACTGACAAACAAGTTGAAGCACAGCAAATTTCTTGGGATAAATCTACGAACCCATCGCCTACACAAGCATTTGAACCTAAGCAGAACACCGATTATATCAAATATATTATTGAAGCACTGTGTATCTTTGCTCTCTGTTTCATATTCATGGCCACCTATAAATACTGCCTTCGTACAATTAGACAATATTGGCGAAAACTAACAAGTAAGAATAGAGATCATGAAGAGGGTCCTGTTGAGATGTCTAGCATTCCGATGCTACCCACTCAATCTAATAATAGTATGAACAATAGTAATAAGGACATGACACCCTTGACTGTCTGTACGATTCATGACAACCCCTTAGAAGGCCCCTTCATTCATGAAAATAAGGACGCACCTAATGCGACTATTGACATACCAGACGTGACTGATACACGGTCTCATAGTGTTGATGCTAGTAAATCCAGCGCTAATAAGACCTTAAGTACTCCGGTTAAACATGATAAGGCTAATTCACAGTGTGACCCCTTGAGTTTAACTTGGTTTACAATATAAAGGTAGCGTCACTGGAATTTTGATGGTTGACTATAGTCAATTTTGATTTTTGACTTTGAAATTATTATTAATGGTACCTATTTATAATGATGATTTCAATTTTGACGTCAATTTGTGACATTTTATTGAGTTTTTTGAGTATTATTACTTTTGAACATTATTACTTATTGAAAAGAGAACTCTGAACATTGAGATCATTTCAACTATGACTGTTGAAATAATATTGAACTCTACACTGTGAGACAATTTTGAACTTCTAATAAGAAGAAACATTTCAACTATGGACATTTTGAGTAATAATTAAGATAATGCGTTAAGATTAGATAAGACATATTTTAATTTGTTGAAGACAAGTATTTAACGTTTATATAAGACACTTTTTCCATTTTAAGATAACTAAATAAGAGTGTTTACGATTTTGGATAAGTATATTTTAACTTTCAATGCCGACGTGTGATTTTCTGTCGACATAAGTGATTTCAATAATTTTATTAACATACTTTTATTAACATTCTAACATTTAAGTAATTTCAGAGACTTTGAACTTTTACTAACATTTTAACATTTTAACTCCAACAACCAAAAACAACAAAAAAACAAAACAAAACAAAAATTAATTATTACCAATTTTCTATTCTTTGATTACATTTTACCTTACACAGAATATCTTTGAATTTTGAATTTTACTCAAATTATTAACATTTCTATACCTTTTATTACTCTTTTATTATTCTTTTCAATTTCAATTGCTTAATTGTTTTGGGGACAAAACACTATGGAGTAGGGGGTGGTGTTACAAAGTATATAACTGTATTATAAACACAGTAATTGTATCTAGGTTACCCGACCGTGTGAGGTCTAATTGATTAATGAGATAGTAATACGAGCTAGACCATGTTATTACTTGTAATTAAGTGAACGTTTGCTAGTGTCACTACAAGTGATAAATCACAACTTTTAATGAATTCAGCCTTAGTAGAAAAGAGTATTTTCAAAATAGATTATCTCTGAATTAAATTAACCGTAGTTCATAAACACTTCCTATATAAGGAAAAGAATTGAAGTTTACTGTAAACATGTTATTTACTAACCATATTTGTATTACGGAATGAAGATTTTAGATTTGAATAAAATGTGAATGTTTGGGTGTATGCTAATAAGCTACTTTACACGGAGAGATCTTGCGGGGCGGAAGAGAGCAACACGTCTGGATTTTACGGTGTCTGATCTGCGTCGTAGTAGGAATACTACGGGGAACTATTGTTTCTATCTAGTTTGAACTGCCGTAAGTGAAGGAAAACGAATCCAAAGCTCTCGTATTGTCGGTTTAAGCATACACCTACTTCACCAAAAGTAATATTCTGTGTGCTTGTGAGTTTATCCCCTGAATACGTGTCCTGAGATTCTGGTACCTCTGAGATTGACTGTGTGCGTTTGAAGTTACAACTTGAATTTGGTCAATAACTATCAACACCAAAGACAAGTCTGTAGCACTAGTATAAATGTCTATGATGGATAAATAATGTTACTAACATACATTTATGCATTGGGTTATAACTTATATGGTTTGTGTCTGTACATTAAGTGTGCTGTTTGTATCTTGTATCTTACACCACGTCTGATCTATCATACATGTACATCCATCCAGCCAGCCACCCATCCATCCATCCATTCATCCATCCATCCATCCATCCATCCATCCATCCATCCATCCATACATACATACATACATACATACATACATACATACATACACACACACACACATACATACATACATACATACATACATACATACATACACACACACACACATACATACATACATACATACATACATACATACATACATACATACATACATACATACATACATAGACAGACACTCATTGACACACACACACATACATACATACATACATACATACATACATACATACATACCTTGAGGAAGTTGCGTGTGTCTATATGTGCATATACTATACAAACAACCCCTTGGATTACTGCCGACGTCTTTAAATAGAGACGTATAATCCCTCGAAGTGCTATATCGATCGACTTGCAGGTATCCGTTTCTAAAATGATTTAATCCAATGGAATGAACCAGAATGACAACTTGGAATTAAGAATCAATATTGATCTGTAGACTGATCTCGTGCCGTGAATTAATCTACTAATGACGCCAATGTAAGTGTGTTTTACCTGAGACGTTCAACGTGTTTCATTCTTCATCAATCACAGTTTAATTAGTTAGTTGGATGGTCTGTGGGGAAAAAAACCCAAATTGACTTACGTAAATTCAAATTGATACATTTAGCGCATCGATTCAGAATAAACATTGTCCCGTCGGTCAGCTTACGTGGTTTAAATTTTGCAGGCTGTGGAGATGAAATGTTTATCTGTAAAGAGTGTTGGCGTTCTATACGGTCCAGGCGGGATTTTATAACGGAAAATGAACTTGACAATTCCACGTCATGCCATAGAGACCCTGGGTGGAGGGTCTATGGTCATGCCTATGAATGCAGATACTGGCAGTACAGAGAACATGGCACGGCACAATCAGGAGCGAGAGAGTTATAAACAAGATGAATATCACAGAAGTTGAACTAAATATTGCTTGTGATCTTGTCCCTTAATCTAAAACTATATGTAAAAAATCTGGTTAGATTTTTGGTTTAGTTGTCGGAAGTACATTATAGGTGGAAGGTAACGATAATAATACAGAGCAATAAATTTCAAATAAATCTCCTTGTTTACTTGTTTATACTTATATCATCTGTTGCCACATGAAATAAGCATAAACAGGTATTAAAAAACAAGGAGATGAAAACAAGAATAAGTAACCATGGTAACAGAGTCACGATGTGATTACGCTTGTCAGAGCGCTGTTCTCATCGTTGTTAAACACCCCAATCTATTTCTATTAGTAGTTCAAGTTACTATGGCAACTACGGAAAGCGTTTTTACAGACTCAAAGATAAAATAACAACTGCTCCAGATTAGTTCTTATATCTAAAAAGATGCTCCTAACTCTCGATCTCAAAGCGTGTACTTTTTTTGCGAGTGTTGAAAATTATCTCGGTTTGCAAGAATGGCAGAATGTGGCCTTCAACCCAATTTCGAGCTCAGTGTCGGTGGGGGGGGGGGATGTCGAATAAAGGACATCATAATTTTCAGTTCTACGTATAAATAATGGCATCATTCGGATCTCACATGATTGTGCGCAGGCAAGGTAGGTGTTTATTAATAGAACAGATGGAACTAAGAAATTTACACTGGCCGAGTTGATTATCTGCTAAATGAGACAGTCTGAGTGAAACTTGAAAAGACGGGCCAATTGCAACATGGAAATCTTACATTAGCTTGTCCTAGCTAATGTATTGGTTTTCAATCGAACTAGAAAAGTCAGGAAAATTACAATTTACGTAAAATGTTTCGTGTTCAAAAAATATGGTCTTTCAACACAAGTGGAAATTTAAATCATCTCACGGAGTCGAATCGGAGTGCGAGTATAGGAATTCAAGTCACTATGTTTACAGTGAACACAGTCTCACTTATGGACTGTGCAGGGAACAAGTGTTTGTCCATTGGAAAGTTAAATTTGTCTATTCTAATCCTTGGCGAGAAACAATTTTTTGTGAAAACGCATATACTTTTCGACAACAAATTTCTTTACTAAAAACAAAAAGAAACACGAGGAATAAGCTTATGCGAAGAAATAGTGGTCTGAGATCACATTACGTTTTTTTAAAAGTGCTATGAGAAGTGTGAGGGCGCTATACCAGTCGCCTCGTTTTAGACAACAAGATGGCAGCCTCCTTGTGCAATGAGTTTTGAAACTTCCATAGCAAATAATTTACATAACAAACAAAGTTTACTTTAAAAAGAATACATTAGTGTATTTTATGGTAGCTTTAAATGCTGGTTGATTTGTTTGCCAGGTCAAAATAATAATACAGTTCGTGCACAAGTTTGGATGACAACTTCGATTTGTCCGAACAAAAGTTGTTGTGATACTGTGACAGCGTTTCTTTGATTGTTCAGATCTTGGTGATTGACACTTCAAGATCGCACAGTTCCGCGAAGTATCGGTACTCATTAGACGTTTTGATGGCAGAAGTGACAGTGGGAAGTCGCATTCTCAGCGAAGATCACTATGGTACAGTTAGGTTCATCGGAAACGTACCGCCAACTTCAGGTAGTGTAAATTATGTTCATTTTGTTTCCATCAATCCATCCACTTATCCATTCATTCACACCCCCCCCCCCCATCCACTCACTTATTGTCTATTATGTTGACCATGCGTTAATGGGCTAGTCAGATAACAAAAGAAAATCCCACCCCACTTCGACCCCCTTTGACCCTCCAAGCATTATTGTCTATATGCATAATCATAGACCCTCCACCAACTATGGCATAATGTAGTACAGGGGAAGTTTCGAGAAGAGTTCTCAGTGGGTTCATGGATGTATTAGGGAAACTGCAGTATAAATTAACTTAAGTAAGACATTCATGGTGGGTTGAAGAATACTGCTATGTCCAGTAGCTTCATTTTGCCATTTGTGTACTTTTTGCTCTTCAGTTGTGAGCCTTATATTTTTCTTGAATCATATGTACCAAACTACCATTCCACACTCTCTGGTACAGTGGTAGTGTGTGTAGAGGCAAATGAAGATTGATTGATTGATTGATTGATTGATTGATGAAAACATTAGTACTGACCATTCATTTCATCATTATCACAGCAAATTATCAGGGAGTGTTAAAATTGGGTCATGAGAAACACAACACATTGAAAATTATGTTGAGAAATAAGTTACCTTATATGCACATGTCAGCACTCGAATCAATCTGTATGGATTAAAAAAAATGTATAGTAAATAAATAACTATATACTATACATTAAAAAAACCAACCCATACAGATTGATCTGAGTGCCTGTGCTTATATGTACGCTTATTTCAGGGGGGGGGGGGGGGGGCAATGATATCAAAGCTGCTAAGAAATATACAATTGACAAATAATGGTGTTCCATTTCAGGGATGTGATATGATACTACTAAGAAATATACATTATGCAACCATTACAGTGTTTCATTTAATTAAGGGATATGGCTGCAAATGATAAAACTGTTATTGTGTTTGATTTCAGGGGTGTGGCTTGGTGTAGAATGGGATGATCCTAGTAGAGGTAAACATGATGGTAAACATGAAGGAGTACGATACTTCCATACAAGGTAGGTATAATGTCATCAAATTCTCTGTACATGTAATACTTGATACTATATCCTATGTAGTGTTCTCCCAAACAATCTTTGATGAGAATGCTCAGTATAACTGCTTCTGTCATCACCTTGGAAGAGAGTTGCAGTTGCATCAATATGAAATCATTTGATGTTAAGTGCTATGTAATCGAATAGGTTTAATAGTCAAGCAGTATCTTCTAAATCATTCATTTGTCATATTTTGTTATCCCCCCCCAGCCATCCAACCAGTGGATCATTCATCAGGGAAAAGAAGATTGATTGTGGTGTTACATTTCTTGATGCACTGAATGACAGATATGGTTTACCAGAAGATGAAGACATGGGTATTGAAAAGGAAGAATGGTTTGTTAAAACGTATGGGGAAAGACAAAAGGCTGTAGAAATGGTTGGAGCCAAGTCAGTTGCAGTGAAACAAAGGTAAGATGGGGGGGGGGGGGAATCTGTCTTTCTATGAGTCAGGATCTGTAGACTTTGTAGTGTGTTCAGTATGCTTTGTTGGAGCGCCCTCAAGCATTGGCCTAACCTGATTAGGACTCAACAATGTATATTACAGTCTATAGACTCGATTACTGTGTTCATTTCATTTCTTAACCTTGTTGTTGTTTCATCTCTTATCATTTGATTTACAAAGAACATGTATTTTAATTTTTGGAGACAAAAAGATTCTGATATCACCATGATGAATCTAATGTTGTACCATATGAATTTGTAATCTACAGTAACTTCAAAAACTTACTGGATGTGGCATTGAGAGAAATGAAGATAATATCAGCTGGTAATGAAGGAGACATAGAGAAGACAACACCAAGTATCCTTTGATATCATGCTTTTTGATCCTGTTAAAAGCACCATAGAACTTTACGTTGTATTGGATTTTGGCACTCTGCAAATTCTTTTGTTTGATTGATTGATGCTTCCACCAATCACTGTCTAGAACATGTTGATCCACACAGTCAATTTACATGTTTTGTAAGCATGATTGCATCATGAAAACTGTAAACTACTGGGTAGTATGCTTTAAATCATTCTCAGTGCTGAATTAGTGTCACTGTACTAATCATTGATGGTACCATGTACATTGACTTGATGTCCATGTGTAAACAATCATGAAAGTGTATAGTCCATGTACTTGTTTGTCAACAAACTGTAAATATGTGGGATGCTGATGGGTGTGCCCTCTAATGAATGATATATTTTTTTGTTGGTCAAAATGGTAAAACTGTTTTCTTGTGAGCCACCACATAGTAATTGATAGGGGAATTAAGACCAAATTTTGGTGCATCACAAGAAATTTATGTGTGTCTGAGAGGACACACTGATGCCGATGGTGATCATACATGTTTTTAGCAAATAGAGAGCAACATATATGATGAAATAAGTCACTGTTACTGCTACTGGACCGTTAAACATCTGATATATGGTATAATACCATGTACTGCTGGTAAATGACAGCCTTATATACTTTGTATAATTCAGAAGTAGAGAACTGTACCACTTTGTCTATGCTATCCACTTTCATGCAGTCATCTTGATCCTTAAATCATACCATCAGATGTTACTGAATTAGACTTGTCTAAAAACCTTCTAGGATCCTGGTCTGAGGTTGCAAAAATAGCCAAACAAATGAAATCTTTGAAATTGCTGAAACTCAGGTAAAAAAAAAACCCAGTTCTATACGTCTGTTGTTGATATCACAAGTTCAATCCTATGTCTGTAATGTACAGTTTTGAGCTTGATGAATTTCTGTATGGCTCAAGTATGATTTTCCAAATTTGATATTTATCTACTAACTAATCCACCAAACACCATAACCTATATGTACTGATGTATCTGTACCATTGTTTTATTTGTTGTTAACTCATTTGTTTGGTGCCAAGAATGTATACATAAATAAAAAAATAAGGAAGTACACATTTTGTGCAAGGATAACACACAAGAGTTTGTCAACTTATTTCTACTGTCATCATACAGTAGTGGAAACATATTTTGTGGTAGTTCTGAACACAAATATAATTTACTTATAATATATCAGCCAACCCAGCCTCAGTGGAGACATAGATTCCATTATTAATGATATCAACTATTTCAACACAAACTGAATATTTACACAATAGTGTATGATATCTGCAAATTTTTCTCCACACAATTTACTAGAATGTATCGATAGTAGGAAATAGGAATGATAATGAAATTTTGTTTGACTCAATATTTGTAGTCATACCTTTGTGTTACTTTTTGTATTTTTTCTCAGTGAGAATAGATTAGAATGGCCATCTGATCCAGCCTCTTTAGCGCCAGCATTTGAAAGTGTTGCTGAACTATTCATTAATTACATGGATTTATCATGGAAAGAGGTGAGCTGTCAAGTTTTGTAGTAAAGCTGTAGGCAGCATTCTGTTCAATGCCATGAATACAAGTCTGATACCTCCACTATTGCTTATAAGATTTACTTGACATGTGTCTTAGTTTCACATTGATGTTGCTTATCAAAATCAGATTTGATGTTTTACTCACATTCTTATTACAATATATATAGTTGTACGAGTTGTTACCACTTATAATATTGAGCATACAATCTTTTTTAAATGTAGCTATTCTAAATTTTCTTAATGATGTCTCACTTTTTCAGGTTTTAATAGTTGCTGACATGTTCCCCAATGTTAAGAACCTTCATGTTTGTTTCAATAAGATATCATCAATAGAAAGGTACGTCAATTTCCTTCTATGGAAATAATAATGGCATTTCTATTGAATATGAAATTACAAAGCATAGTAAATAATAAAGACATATGTATGCAGACAAAGACATCATGTAGTAAAGCAAAGCAATGACAGAGTAAATCAGCTGTGATGCCAAATGGTAAAGCTTTCTGTCAGTGTACAGTATTCTGACTGGTTAATCTCTAGTGGCGTCAGTAAACAGTTTCAGGTTAACTAGTCCATCTTTATGTTGTACTTAACAACGTGTTTGTATGTAGAATCAGGTTTAGTAAATTTAGGTTTAGTAAATTTCATGACGTGAAATCATTCTAATGACATAAATGGTCTTAAACTGGCATTATTTATTCAATGTATTCAGTCAGTCATAGAGATTGAGATTGCCTATCCACATACTTCCAGTGTGTATATCAATGAATATAGTTTTCTAATTACTTCCTGTAAATATGATATACTAATGATTTTTATGTACTTTTTGTGCACTGATTGTTACAGAACAGAAAATGTATTTCAGTCATTGGAGTTGTTGAATTTAGAAGCCAATAACATTTCAAATTGGAATGCTGTGAAACAATTAGACTGTTTACCAAGGTAAGTTGTAGTGTCTAGATAACATTTTAGAATGTCTGTACCAGCGATAGGGAATTCTGGTAATTTTCACAATCAAATGCATTTTTTAGCTTTCCACTGATCCCATATGTTTAATACACAGTGGTTCTGTAGGAGAACTGTGGTAAAACAATCTAGGGACTCGTAGTACATTTTATCAAGTCCTTCCCAAAAAGTATGGTATTGTGTTTGTTTACTAAACATCTGCCTCCTATCAGAATATACATGTAACTGTAATCCCTTTACTCCCATTTGAAAGAATTGCTAGAATTATGTTTTTACATTCACTTCTATCAAATGTACCAAATAAATAACTATAATTATTATCATACACAGTTAGAAACACATGAAATTTTCAGTGTATATTTATACATTTGTTATTTTCATTACTATTAACAGACTAAGTACCATCATTCTAAATAACAACTCTGTATCTAGCATCAGCTTTGATGACACCTGTTTTGGAAGTAAGACATCCCTACTCAAGAATTTGAAATCTATTTCACTGATGGATAATAAAATCAACAGTGTAAGTACTAAAACTGTGTCTGTAAAGATACAGTATAGTAGAGTACAGTATAGTAAAGCACAGCACAGTACAGTGCAGTGCAGTGCAGTGTAGTGCTTTCAAGTACCAATCAGAACGATCCTTCCAGAACCATGAAGGCATGTGTATTATTCATCATGTATAATGGTACATGTGTTGTGATTTGCCAGTATGTGGTCATGTGGTAATTTGTGGATTGTTCAAAGCAGAATAATGTCATCATTACTCCTGTAGGAAACATACTGTTTTTGGTGACTCACAGGATTACATATATGTTGTTGTCCTTGTAACCAATCAACATGTGTAGACTTGTAATAGGAATCCTATATACTATAAACGTAGATATTTTCATTTATAGAACATTTTGTGATTTTGCTAATTTTTACTACTTTTCACTAATTACCAGACTGGTACATTGTGTTCATGCACAAGAAGGCATGTAGGTCACTACTATAGGTTTGCATTGTTTATTTTCCAGTGAAATAATTGAAAATAAGGCTTCAGTGAAAATTTCCAGGTGTACATTATATAATATATACAATATAGAGTAACATGACTATTAAACACACTTTCAACTACCTCGTAAATTACCAGTAGTCACTAGACTACAATTATTAAATTATTTTCAAAATCTGATAATTTTACTCCTTGCTGGTTGATTTGTATTTAGTCATTTTATCAACACTGAAAATTTCTGCATCATAGTTGAATTGAAACTTTGTAAAATATCATAATGTTTGATTTTCTCCCCAAGTGGCAAGATATTAATGAACTTGACAAGTTACCAAGCCTTGAAGAAGTTAGGTTCAAAAGAAACCCACTCTTGAAGGATGAAAAACAGTTTATCATCAGACAACTTTTGATTGCTAAGATAGCAGGTTTAAAGGCATGCAATAGTAGTGTGGTGAGTACTAAACCTCCTGTGTGTGCTAAGGCAGACTACAAACCTGCACTGTACATTGATATGTATTCTGTACTAGCATTGGATTTTACACATACTACTCATAGGCTAGGGTGCCCCTTTATGACATTTATGACCTTTGCCCTCACATACCGTAAATTAGACTTCAAGCAGTCACAATTAGTCAAGTGTTTGTTTTCCTTTAACCCTACATTAGTAGCTATTCACTTGTAATATCACCACTATCATCTGGTCCTTTTTTCAGATATTACAGGTTATTATCAATTAGTTCTCTCTGAAAATTTTACTGTGTTGTATATAAATTGTCTCAAGTAGTATAATTGTCAGGTGTTTACAAATTCATCAGTGCATGTGATAAAGGCATTAATCTCCATGTTGTATCACTCATTCTGTTAGGTACCAGATATAGAAAGGAGGAGTGCAGAGTTAGACTACCTCAAGAAATTTGGACAAGAATGGTTGCAAAGTGGTGGTGATAGAGACCCAGCTAGAAACAGACCAAATGAAGAATTTCAGAAAAACCATCCACGATATCATAGACTTCTAGAAAGTAGGTTGGAGATGGGTTGAGGGGGAAGGGGGGTTGGGGGTTGGGGGTGATGATGTTGGAGAGTTAGGGATGGGAGAGAGAATGAAAGTCATGAAGACAGATGGACAGACAGACAACAGCTCAATAATTTCAAAATCAATATATAGCAAATGTTCTAAACATTCCAAGTTTTTTTTTCATGATCATGCATATTCTTAATTTGTTTTCATGAATGGAATAATTGATAACTATATCATGTATTTGGTAGACTTTGGCAGTCAGTCAGTGAGTCAGAACATATTGTGATGCATTATTCATATGTCTTTTCCTTCCTAGTCCATGGTGCACCCGAAGATTCAGAGTTAGCAGGAACCCCCTCAACAGCCTTGAAGAATACATTGATTAATGTAAAAATAAGCTGTCCACAAAAACCTGAAATAAAAACAGTATCCAAGAAGCTTCCAGGTAATGCTATTGTGAAAGGTAGTTTGTAGACGTACCAGTGCCAGACTTCAAGAACCAATTGGTCATTCTGTCTGACATACATAGTATAAAATTTATGAAGTACCACAATAGCTTTAACTGTTTAGTGAAGTTTCAACAGTAATTCTTACCCATGAGGTGACTTTGAATACTAAAACATGTGTTTTCAGCCAGTTGTATGTGATATCTAGCAGCCAGTTTATTACACACTGTGTATGTGACATCTGGCACCTTACATACATATGCTATAGGTTCATTAAAGTTCAGACGTGTTGTTTTCTTTGCCGACAGGTTCAATGAATGTGCAGAAAGTGAAGATATTGATTCAGAGACTATTCAAAGTGAATCAAGCAGATCAGCAGTTAACATACATCAGCAAAAAGGTAACACTACATGTTTACTGAGAAATAATTCTAAGATTAGGATGAAAATGTTGATGAGAAAAATGGATGTCTGGCGAGGCTACAGAAAAAGTTAGTCCTGAAGGAAGAATGGTCTTATATAGAACTAGAGTAATTCCAAACCATGGGATTCAAATATTGTGGTTTAAGTACTCATTGTAGATCAGTGTTCTGTTTTTGCCATTGTAAAACCAGAGCTGCTATTTTTTCCATGACACACTGAAAGAACGCCCTCTTGATGGTACCATAAAGAGAGGCTGTGATTACGATGACGTGTTTTTGCCAAATGTGAAATGTTCTGGTTCCAAGTAGACAGCTCTAAATGTGTATCATATGAAACAGAACAGATTTCAAATAACATTTTGTCTTATTTGTTGACAGATGGGAGGACCCGAAGTGGAAATTGACAATGATTTTAGACAACTGTCCTTCTATTCAATTGAAAATGAAGACACTATCATTGTGAAATTCTAATGCAGTCATTTTTGTACTCAAATACTGCAAGAAATACAAAGGAGCAATTCTTATTTCTTTGGAAATTTCAGGTGCCATCTCAGTTTGAACAAGTTTCAGTTGTTTGGGAAGAAATCAATTTGAAAGCTGGATAGATAATATCAGTTTTTTACATGCATAGTTGATACCTAAGGTTACCACGGTGAATAGGAACTTGACCTTTCACCTTAATCAGCATAGTTGTAAGTAGTTTAGGTAAATAATACTGATATTATGGATACTAGTGCATCATTGTCCATGTCTTTCACTTCACATTTATGGTAGAATAACATTACAGTAACTGGGATGTTCAGCATAGATTTGGGATTCGTTATTTATCAGATTTGAATAAGATTAAACTACCCTGCATATTAATATGCAGTAATGACCTGAAGTAATTTATTAGCAAACTTGTGACACACTTGTGTTTATTTAGATTTCCAATTTTTATAAATCTTTTGTCAGACTTCTTATTTTTATGTGTGAATGTTATAGACATTGGGAATAATCATTTTGAAAGAAGCCAGACTTTGAAAAATTTGAAATTACAAAATATGTTTTTGTTTTTATTCCCTGAAAGTACAGAAGTAGGTCATTTTGTTCCTGTTAAAAAGCACACAGGTATAAGTTCAGTTGACTCAACAAACTTGACACATAACAAACGCAATTTGATCAGCAAAAGCAAAAGGTGCAATTAAGAGGATTTTTAAAAATGATATTCACCTAACCTCAAAGTACAGAAAGTAGAGTTACAGGTCACAATTCTAACTGCAAGTTCAGTTGATTACTAAAACAGATGCATGTGTAGCTTACGTGGCAAAGTATGTGACAGTAGATCCAGAAATGAAGTGATTGGTGGACGATGAAATGAAAATGATTATTTTGTAGTAAAAGTCTGAGGAATGGACACATGTAAAGATAATGAGATGCACAGAATATAGGATATTGGAGGAGTTAAAATGAATATTAATGATGCAAATTACACCTGCTCACAGTCACCACTACATGAAGCTCAGAGTAAAGAAATATTAAGTTTAGGATTACAAGTGTTTTATTGATAATTATTATCAACTGTATTAGAACAGTTACATAAATGAAATGTATGGTATGTTCATGATCCTGTCAAAATGCTATGTGTATAGCATGTTAATTTGTTTTTTGTATATTAGGCCAAATAAAAAAAATGTGGGTTTCCAATAACCTGACTGACCCTAGTTTAAGCCTCCAACCCTGAACATTTTAAAAAGATTTTAAACATGTATGTCCCTTTTCTTTTCTCAGTCATGTCTGTACACATTTCATCAAACTATCACAAAAGAGATATTTTGATCAACATTTTGTTTTTGGGTTGAAGTGATATTTTTCAAAAATTAAAAATTACTTTAAAAAGATAAAATAAGATAAAATAAAATCCCTGACTTACCTACCCTATTGTCTGAGGACATGTTATTGGAAACACACAATTTATTTTTTTTGCCTTATTTGTGAAGTACTTTGAATAAAATCAGATATTTAATGAAATAATGGTTACCATACAAACTTGACTAATTTTGTGCTCTCCTTATTACCATCACATACCAGATATTGTTATGCGTTTATCTTAAATGGTTGTTGAAGAAGCATATTTTTTATAGATTAATATGTTCCATCTTCGTCCTATTTTCCCTCCCCATCACAAATGGTCATAAGTGCAATGTTAATCGTGGTAATGTAATAGAAACAAGTCACGAAATCTTGTGACCATAGCTATTGATTAATGCTTGCTGAAGAAGTCACAGTTTATAGTCACATTCCAAACTTTTTTTTTTCACTCAGAATACACACTTTCTTGTGTATATGATTATATTGTTCATAATGATATTGTGGAGTCGCGAAGGGTGATTTGTTAGAGTGGCTGCCACGACATCTGCAAGTAGCCCATTTGAGAATTGCAGTTGCCTGAATGTCTAAAGTCCTAGGGCAAGATTTCAAACATGATTATGCCCTGGTTAACCCAGTTGTATAATTGGGGATCTGGTAGGATAGAGGCTGATATATGGGTTTAATCCTATGCACTTCTTTAAGGCTGCAATTGATTGTATAGTCCTCAGAGAGGTGAAGTATAAGGGGGCCATTGTGCTGTTATGGGTGCATGCTAGTAGTAACAACCAGTAAAGTACTTTGATCAGTGGGAACTTGTTACATAAAAACTTGAATTTTGTCACTATTATTACATAAGGTAAATGAGCTAAAAACCATGTTTCTCTCACACACAAAAAAATCCCTTCTTAGCTTTTGTGTCAACCTGGAACAATCCCTATGATTAACAGTCTTGCATTGAAATTCATCTAAATTTGGGTATTGTGATTATTTTGACAAGCTACACGTAACGTAAAAAGTAAACATGTCCAGAAACAAAATAAGGTCAACACAACATGACTTTTAACCTGTTTCAATATTACCACAAGTTGACAATTTTTCTGTAATACTTCTGTACAATGCTCAGTAACTTCAAGTTCCTCTTTCTGGTCACAGTCAGCCATTAAACTACAGATGTTTTGAACCCTTCAAATCATCGCTGAATTTTTATAATGTAACCCTAACCTATGCAAATATAATATTTAGTGTAATACCAGTTATTTCCCTATTTGAACCTCCAACCCTCAACCCCCATACAGCAATAAAAGTATATCAATAAACTGACACAATTTGATATCATAAACATTTACAATATTTTTTATTTACTTGAAATATACACAATGTAAATCATACAAAACAAGACAAAGCCGAGACGAAACCACGGAGGACATCTGAAGAAAGCTTTGATGAGCTTTTAGTATTTTGTGGTGAAAAATGAATTTAAATGTATGAACATAGACTAAATATTTGAACAGATGAGCTTTCATCATTTTAAAGCCCAGACTACTATACATATACGGTATTACATATAAGTCTGGTTAGAATTCTGGTATGTAATGAATGACATGTACTGTAACAGGACAATACATCCCATCATAGGCATACTATAATGACATTAATACTCCTATCCTACATACCATTGTTGTGAAATATCACACCACAGCTGTCTGCAGTAGAAGTATCACAAGGACAAGCTTACAATACGCAATTCTTTAACATTAATTTGATAATCAAGTTGTCACACATGTCCCTGAATCGTATGACTCATGACTAAATGACAAAGCTCGGCATTACAATGTGATAGTGATGTCAGTAGTATAGTTATGTACAATGACATTCCTACAGCATGTTTTACTAGATGATGAGGACACTTACAAAACACTGCACGGAACCATATAATAATATTTATACGTAGTTATTTTGGGAAGGACTATTCATACAGACACATGCATTCTTATGGCACATGCATATAGCTGAACATCATGATACTATGTCATATAATTCATGTTTAGGTTTTCAATTGACTCAATGTTTGTAGAATATCATATGTGTATGTGTTTTTAACTCCAAAGTGTACATATAGCAAGTATGCCCACAACCAATTTCAAGAACTACAGTGAAATGACATCACAAGAAATTTGCATATCAATGGATATACTGCTTACCACCAATGACAGGCTGCAGGGTTCAAAGCCTAAGCAGCTGATATTTAAGTGACAATATATGATTACAATATGACTTTTGTTCTTTTGTCATAAGGAAGAATAATACCTGCGGTGTACATATGTCATTATACTAATAGAATTCCACAGTCTAACAATGGATATTGAGCTATACAGAAGATATTATTTGCAGTGTATTTCATTGTATTTTCATTGCTATCACTCATGAAGTATGGCTGTAGGCTACATACTATGTAGTATCATGAGAATAACTTATGTATGCCACATCATCTATTGTTAGGTCATGGTGTTCCAGTATAACATATATAAAGTTAATCAGTGAAAATGACAACAATTTTACAAATTCCAATATTTTAGTTTGAAGGATTGTACACTCCATATTCCACTTGTCTGACTCAAGTCATACAAATCTCTTCCTTTATGTCTACTCTTTAAAAAACTGGAAGTATTTTGGTTTCGGTCAACTTTGAACACTAAAATGAAACCACAACAATCACCTGTCTGATGCCCTGTCAATTACTTGGATTGGTGCCAGGATTCTGGCTTTATTTGTCTCTACAATGTATCCATTGGTAACCATTTCATCTAACATCATGTGGGCTTTTTCTAGATTGCACATGATGTCCAATTCACACACTTTGTTGAAATATTTATCAAATGTCTCAACAAGAAGATGGATGAATTCCAGGATAGCTAGTTCATTCTCTTCATGATCGATGCCGACAATGAAAAATAGAGATGCATAGCGACGGTACACTACTTTGTAGTCTTTGTAATCTATAAAAGAACACTGGAAAAGAAAGAAAAGTAATTAGAATGTGTAAGTCTTAAAGCAGGACAACACAGGAATCACTTCAAGGAGGTTAGGGATGGTCTCACAATGTCACACAAGCTCAATAAGGACATTTTTCGTGGGGGTGGGGGTGGGGGGGGTGGGGGGTGGGGGGTGGGGGTCTGGCATCATTGTGATTGCTGAACTTCATTTTCACACTTCTAACCAAATTTTGAAAACTTTCACGCCTTCAATGAGAACAGCTTCTGTATTTACTACTGAGATGTTGATAAGTTGATAAAAATGTACTCCTAATGTAACATACAGTGCTGGGTTTCTGGTAGTATTTTGATGTGTTTACCATCATCTCAGTAAACAGGTTCATAAGGTTGGATATCCATGACTTTACATTGCACCGATCAAAGTGATGTGACCACTACATTTTGCATCATGGTTTACATCATATTTAAATGTGGGATGTCACACTTGTGAACGTTTGTTTAGGGGAAGGGGAAGGGGGAGGCGGATTTGACCTAAAGTAAAGGAACAATGTTCACTTATTGAGCTTGTGCGACATTGTGGGATTGTCCCTTACTGTCCTGAAGTGTCAGTAATTGGTTTCCAATAGTTCATCTATACATGTGATTAACATAATATCCCATTTTTTTGTTTCTCATTGTGATACTTGAAAAATGATGGGTGAGTCAGTCAGTTAAAGAAAGAAAAAGGAAGTATGTGTACATAGTTGAACAGTCTTGGTGCCGAGAAATTTATGTCAATTGTAGTCAGGCAGGATACACTGAACCATTTGACTTATCAAAGATCACAGATTTCTACAAAATTACTTACATCACCACCACTTGTGCAAATAAAAAAATACACAAAGACTCTGTTGTTTCTTGTCTTCTGATGTAGAGATTGTCTAATTTGCTAGGATAACCCATCCCATTCTCTGTCAATGATATTTGTAGTGTTGATCTAATAAGGTGAAATGTTACTAGTAAGTAATAAGAACCCTTGATGGTGGTCAGTAACTAATCATAACTAAATACCTACAGTTGATAGTAGACCAATTACAACTACAACTACAAATTGCCAGTACTGTACCTGGTTTTCAGTTCTTGCAAGTACTTTTCTGGTGATATCAGCTTCCAGTGACACTCTATCAGCAATATCCATCAATTCATAATATTTTGTCAGCCTTGCTTGTCCTTGCTTATTGACTAACAATAGAAACTTCAACATGTCTGCAGATAATGCTGGCGCTATAGCCTGTCAAAAGAAATACAAACACAAAAATGACTATTTTTGGCCAGTTTTGAATGAGTCTGTGAAAGGCATTCTAGGATGAAATACAAATTGACAACAGTTTGGTTAGAAAGTAGAGTTTGGTTTCGGCAAGATGATTCTTTTAGTATGCATTTCCTTGTACATAGTTGTCTGTGGACTATACTACTGTAGCCTAGAATCCAGTCACATGAGGATTTTTGGCTCCTGCCTTTCCCCTACCATGCCTGGAATTTCACTAGCGGCCATTTACTTTTATGAATTTTCGGCCAAAAAAAGAAGGTGCATATTTTCATAGGGTTTTAAATGTTTCCTACTGTGACGTTAATCACCACATGATTAGAACCATAGACAGTGGAGGGTTAGAACCAACTTGGAGGGTTGAGCTATATGATATCAACATAATATACAGTGTTCAGTGAACATCACTGCATGAAACCATAATCTAATTATAGGTCGGTCTGTCTGTCTGTCTGTATGTATCTTTCTACCTATCTATCTCATACACAGGCACACAAACAGTCAGGTTCTTTTTTTTTTATAAGTATATTATCACATATATACCCCATCCTCCCTATTGACCAAATTGACAACTGACTGATGTACTACTACTAGAAATTTGATCTCAAGATTTGTTCATTGAAGGTCGAATATTGGATCAATCCTGAATCTGACAGTGACAATGAATTCAAAGAAAGTACCCATAATAACAACACCGTACCAAAAAGTTGTGTCATGCGTCAAGGACAAGTGACCTTTGGTTGTTGCCGCATGTACACTTCCTTCTACCACCGCCCTGAACTCATCTCTGGACAGCTGATGATCTTATAATAGCATGTATGTAGCGCCCTCACAGTCGTAACGTGTAAATTGGTACTCTCCTCATACATGTAACTTATTCTTCTTCCACTTTTACGATTCAACGCTCTATCTGTGGTTATTACTGATAGTTTTTCACGATCAGCGTTTTCTTCAAAATTGGCAGTCTTGGGAACAAGTTTACTACCTCGAAATGACGTCACGGGAACTACCCATAATGCTCTGCCCAGTATTTCTCCACTATAATAATGGCGGCCATTTAGGGTTATAATATGGACGACGGAACGGGAGTCGCTCAACAACACGGTAGCCAGCTTAATGCTGGTTCTTCCTCCAGTATTGGAGGAAGTAACAGACCAATAGAAGATACCAACCAAACCAAATATTCTATGCCTGGAATTCTACACTTTTTACAGAGCGAATGGACTCACTTCGAAATGGAGCGATCGCACTGGGAGGTTGAAAGGGCAGAGTTACAGGTAAACTACAGATTATTTTGCATACTTTCGATCACATTGATCGAACGAGATGAAAGTACATGTTACTGACAGTTTTCTGAGGTAAACAGGTAGCGCTCTGTCTTCTTCAGATCATATTTATTGCCTGGTTATGTTGAGACCATGAGCGAGTTTAGACACATAACCCCTGTGCCGCCATGTTGGATTTCAAGATGGCTACCCCCGTTCTATTTTTTAAGAACTGTCAATTAGATCATCAGCATACGTGTCTCATTTAACCAGATTTGATAACGCTGAAAGACTTCACATGGTCTGGAAATCAGTTAAAATCTAGGTTTATGAATCTAGGGCGAATACCGCCCTTTTTTGAAAAAGAAGCCCTACAAAGTGCTGCTCCAGTACATAGTTGAAGCAATTGACAGGCTGTGACATCAATGACTTCTGTTCAAAATTGTTCATGCAATAAAATTAACTTCCATGAACTGAATAATGAGAATTTTTCTCTGGTGTATCATTCTCAGCCCACGAAGTTGTGGAAACATGAATTACAAGCTGGCGTCTTTCAATGTGGGTTTAGATCAGTGTAATGTCATTTTTTACTAAATTGGCTGTGTCAACAAACTACAGTGCATGATGCCAGCTGTCAAAATGTATTCCCCACTCTGTGTGTCAGAACAATGTAATCCCATCAAAATATGTTTAAGTCACAGATAACATTTGATCAAAAGGGTAACTAGACGAGTGTACACTCAATTGAAACAACTGATGGACAGTTACTAGTCATCTCTGTACCTTGATGTATTGTTTCAGTGTTTAAAGTGTACTTTGGCATCAATAGTGGTTTTGAACAATGTGATTACTTGTGAATACATCCCTATAGACCTACTAATGACTTAATTACAATTTCTTAAGCACAATCTTATGTAAATGTTAGTTTTTGTGAGGTGAAATTACTCCGTATACAATTTCAGTTTCCATAGAGATAAATGCTTGTGGTATCAGTACTTGAATGTTGTATATATTTACATCATTAGTGCAGTCCTGGGGGTGCGGGTACTTGGCAAATTTCTAAATAAAAGAAATTCACATCGTGTAAAACTAGATGTCATGAAAACTTGATGATTGTTGTTTATGTAATACAAACAATGTAAACAGGAACATGTGAGCATGAAACAATGACAAGGAGATGTAAATATTGCTGCTGATAAAGAATTGTGTTTGTTGTTGAGGACATTGTAACTTGGCAATATTTCGAACATGTAGAGCATGATTGAAATACTTGATATTGCCTTTGCACATTGAAACTGAAATGGAAATTTGGTGGTGATAAAGTGGTGGAATTCATAGGCCTTTGTTGGTTAACTTTATTTAAACAAACTTTAAAAAAAAAAAGATAGATAGACAGAATCGGAAAATTTTGCCATCAGAGATGCAAACATGGCCTTTTAGATTGATACTTGTAATATTGGCACTACTTCAATTTCCTCAAAAAATACTGAAGTCCAGGGTCTTTGGATTTTGTAGTCTCTATACTTACGTCATGCTAACATGCACAGTCTTTGAGTTTGTTATTTAAGACAAGAGATGATATTAGAAGTGTGTCAATTGATGGAGATAATTCTAATTGCAATAAATAGATTTATGTTTCAATTTGTATACACTGGGAAATGTATGGCAAGAGAAGGTATCGTGATCTAATTCAGAGGCAAAATAGGATCACTAAAAAAACAGGAAATAAACCATAATTGTAATAGTATTACATGAAAACTTCAGCTTTTTGATGTGTATCAATATACAATGTAAACATTGAATTCCCTTTTAGTGTTGTATATCATGATTGGTGTATTAAATTAATGGGTATCTTTGTCCTGTTTTGCTTAACTTGTAGTTTTTTGTGTCCAAACAAATACACCCCCCTCCTCCAGCCTCCAGCCTCCCCTGGTAGAGAGAGGATTAATCCTGGAAAGAAATTGTTACATGTACTTTTGGGACTTCTGAAAGACTTAATTACATTTCTGTGTTTCCACTATGTCTGAATTGTCTTGTCAGTTTCTGTTTTTGAATGAACATTTCTTGTTTATTTATTTTTCTCACTATGCAAATTATGCTGTGTAGGTATTCATACCTGAGCCTGTAAAAATGATAAGATCTCTCACATAGTGATACTTGATGCTATGTTATGCAATTATGTGTCAGTTTCTTCCTAACTCTGCTGTAGTAGATAAGACAATTGTATCATATTGGTTTTTTCAATTGCATAGCTGCAATTGTTAATTTTTGTTCCAGTATTATGAGTTCTTGTCTTATCAGTGGTTTTTTTTTGTGTTGTACAAATGAAACCTGTATGAACTGGTCTGACCTAAATCACACATGAAGTCAGATCTGTCTGACAAGTCACTTTGAGTCAGAGTAGATTTATACAGTTCTGTAGTTGAATAGTTAAGAGAGGTCACACCATTTACATATCAAACTGATGTATCAACAACAGTTATGTGTGCACTATGATCAATATTTCATTTCTCTACATTGTGTTGTATCATATTTGATAAGATATAAACATTCTACAAAACTTTGTAAACAATGGAATGTAAATCAGTTATCAGGGGATACCATTGAAGTAACATTCTTCAGGTGATCCCATATTTACTACAAGATAAGAAACAGTGATGTACATGTACAAGTTAGTATTTGGTATAGAGTTGACCACAATGAGATCTGATTGATTGCTACATACATGATAAGTAGGTGACACTTTAACCTCTGGTAATAATACAAACAAAACTTTTCTGTTTTTCATTTAGGATCAATATGTCTACATTCATGGTTGTTTGAAACAGATCATCATCATCATATTGAGGTTGATATTGTAAAAATTCAAAAAAATTCATATGCCCTATTTTCATGTTTATATAAGGAGCATGTTTTCCTGTATTATTGAAACAATGAAGTCTTTCAGTGTCATTTCCTCATGGAAATGTTGAAGTATGGATGACAAATATCTGCTGAATACTTAACTATAGCCAGAGTGCTTGCCTCAACACTACAGGGTACATGTTATGAGGTACCATGATAAAAGTTGTGGTAGTCCTACTAGCATGGCATGGCAGTGATTTCAGAACTGGCTGATTTGTAAGTTTCTTTACTTAACAGCTGGGGTCAAACTTTGCCATACATACATGTTGAGTTTCCTTGTGTCAATGGTGATGAATTAAAGTTGTACATTAGTCATCAGTGTGTTTGAGTCACACTACCTCATGAGTGATACAGACTGAGAGATGGGCTTTCCCTTCATTTAGAGATAGGGAATTTAACAAAAACATTTTATAAGCTGATAACAGTCAGTCACACTATTTTGCACAAACTTAAACTTGACCTAGTGCAACAAAAAGTATGATATTAATATATTATGTGTTTTGAAATATAAGATGTATCACTTAGCATAAAAGTTTTTTTGACATTTTACAGATCAAACTGATGTTAAAGTTGTTATTTACATGCAGGCACACACACACACACACACACACACACACACACACACACACACACACACATAAATGCATAAATGCACACAATTCAATATATTAGGCATTGATTCTAAAAGAATCAGATAAGGATGTTGAGATGATGGCCCCAAATTGTTTGTTTGGAAGTTAACTATATAAAATTGTCTAGGATTACCTCTAATGTGTAGAACTCATTAGCCAATCAAATTGGCTTTGACAAGTAAGTGATCAATTTAAATTTCCTCACATCGTTTTGTTAGGACCTGTCAAATTATCTTGTCATGGCGACATACACAACAGTCAGTCTACACTGCAGTTATTTACCCTTCTGTCTGTGTTTGACAGTATGAGAAAATAGCAGTCAAGGTCATTACTATCACTTTACACTATGTACAGCAGTCTTTTGAGATTGTTTTACTCCTGTCAAATTCCTTATTTTTACGTGCCATGCTTGTTGCACTGCAGTACACGGATCCTTGTCAGTTTGTTCTTTGGAGTATTGTTTTATATTTAATGAACTTTATCATTTGTGTTTGGCATTGTGATCAGAGGACCGTGTGATACGGTACCAGTCTGTAACAATACTGTAATATTTTGGTCTGCAAAACTTCATTTCTAATTCCATCCACAATGGTAGAAAATGAGTGAAGTCCACAATGTCAAGGTCAACTTCCATCTGAGTAATCAGTCTCATGTACTCTACTAAACTGTTAACTGTGCCTCAGTCTATTTTGTTATTCCTTTGGCTTAAAATTTTGTATGCGCCAATTTTGACATGAATTAACAAAATTAAATACAAGTAAGTATAGGAAATATATAGATTTAATTTCAAAGGATGAATTTCAAACTTGCCAGGAATGACTACTGTTTTGAAATATCTCATTCCACGACAGTCACAGCAACTGGCACAACATTAGAAATATGGGTGGAAGGGGGTGTCTACAAATATAGAAGTTACCCTGTGATACACATCATTTGAATACACCTGTCTGCATAAACTAAGTGTGCTAAACATTTTACAACAGGGCTCACAGTTTGGCTTTGTGTTTTTTGAAGAGAAGCAGATAGCCGGGCATTTTTTCAGTAGAAAGAGATAAAGCAGAGAGAAAGGAGGAAACAATGTTAACACCCCAAATGATAAGAAATTCCACTCTATTGCCAAGTCTTTTGTGTTTAATGAAGGCCCAAGTATGCAGGGCTGTGTGAAGACAATGGATGTTGGAATTTGCATGCTGAGAAAAAAACAAAGTCCTTAGTAGTACAAATGAGAGAAGAACAATAATTACATTTGTGGATTAAAGTCAAGTTTATTAAAAAAAACTACTATTTCAGTGCAATTATCATACTGAAAAGTCAAATTATTGCTCACAGACAGTCGTTGGAAATTCTATCTTTATTTTCAACCATAGCCTAGTAGACTATTGCACCATATAAAGTCAACTACTATACAATACAAGTGTGACGTGATATACAATACTAATTTGACCATGGGATTGTCTTCCAAGTTGTGATTTGTAAGGTTTCAGTAGAAACGTATACATAAATATAATTATTGATGACAAATTGAGAGTCAATACTAAATAAGTATGTCACATGTTTGTGTTATATTTTGGTACTATGCTGTCCCTGTAAATGCATTTGTTTGTTCCAATACATGTACTATTATTAGAGAATATAATGTGAAATTTGAAGGTATAATATCACATTGTGTATGACTTTACAATGATATAGGCCAGACAGTGTGGTGTTACGACTGGCGTATGTATGAACGGTGTAGCTAGCATTGTTGAGGAAACCTGTGCCACAGTCAATGATGATCTAAATTATCTCTTGTCAGTTTGCTGATTTTATGAGAATATTCCGACATTCTTCTATGCACATAAAAATAACATTATAATTCACACAGTAGAGAAATAGCACTGCATTCTGGCACTGCCGAACATTCTATACAGAAAGTCGTATTCTATTTCTGTGTAAAACAGGAAATCAGTTTTAGCCATGCATTGTACGTAGTGGGTCATCACTTATGAAATAGGTTAATTTGCTTGAATCTTTTAACAAAAGAATAACCAAAGGAAGGAATAGTTGTTGTCAAGTGGCCCTCAACATTACACTGCATTGACAACACAGTACAGTGTAAATAAGCTATATGGTCAGAATTACACTATAAGGTCTACTCTCTAAATCATGTATACAAATATGGTAATGATTTGTGAGTCCCTGATGTTAATTAACACAAAAAACAAGTGAAATTTATTACTTTTATTAGATGAAAAATGAACGCAATATTAGATGGAAGTGTAATTTGCAATGCATCATGGCTGTATAAAAAATAAATTATTAGTTCTTTGAAATTGCATTTCAAATTTAAGTGGTAACAAGAAGACAGACTAACTAACACCAGTATTAACACAGACTTACACATATTAAAATGTTCATCAGTTAGATTATTGTCAGTCCATATTGAACGAAATATATGCATATTTAATTTAGCACTTTGTCTGAATTCAGTGTGTCTGCTGTGTTCACACATCAGGAGTACTTCTTTGTTCCAAACAATGAAAGAGAAATAGTAATCGTTTTATTTAAAAAATGTATCTCTCAAAGAGACTTCATTATTCTCTTGACCTTTAAGTAATCAATTGTATAGAACTTTGTATGCAGGCTTAGTACATTGCTATGTTTTGTGTATTATCATTGTCTGCAGAAGGACAGTCAATTTTCCCACGTCTGTGGTATTGTGTGCCTGTAAACTAAATTACAGGCTATATATGCAATATTCCTGTCTCTAGTCTGTTCTTTGTTGATATTTTATGGTATATGGCTGCCATTGGCCTAGAATTTATGTATCATTCATCACACAGTTTTGTGATTTCAAGGTACTATTTTCCTAGTCTCTATCCTACTGATATTGTTAGTACACATATTTTCTTTTAGGATAATTCAATCCCCATTGTTCTATAGATGATTTATTTTGAGAAGGAAGTATGGATGACCCAAGGTGAAGAGTTGAAGCAACTGTCCTGGTGTGTGTCGGTGTGTGTGAGTGTGCTATTGACAAGGATGCTTTGCATTGAATTCACTATTATATTATGTCAAGCCTTGAATTACTACACACTTTGGCATGTGACAAGTACTTGGGTTATTCTGCCATGCTACTGTCTTCTATAAACTCCACTATATACCCCCTTTATTTGTTAATCTACAGAAATATTTGATGGGGAAAAAATGATTGTAATGTTGAGCTATGTACATGTGTGCACATATAAGTTTTGCAGGCTAACTCAAAAAGGTTATAAAATAATAGAAAATCGATTTAGGAATTCTGCCCATATGGTTCATACATGTACTTGTGAATGTGTATAAACATGTTTTTATACATCTCTGTCTTCTTTGTCATTGAAATCTACAAATGCTGTTGATTACCAAGCCAATTCAGACATATTGAAGTGTGGGTGTTTGTGATATAGGTCATTTGTAGTTAAATATAGAATATTACCATTATTGGCTTAATTAATAGCGTACTAGTAATGTATACATGTAGCAACAGACATAGATTACTGATTATGATGAGACCGTCAATGAAAGATCCTTAGTGATTTGAATCAGAATGCGTACAGTTCACCGTAGGTTTCATACTTACACATCGCTATGTTGTATCATGGTTACGCTTTGTCTATGCGACGCAACCACACAGCTAACCAAATAACATGTTTCGTCTTTGATAAGAATTTAAATAATACAGATTCGAAATATATTTAATCGCTTGCATTGTTTTGAAAATAATTTTATCAAGAAATATTTCAAAAATCAGATATTTTGAAATACTTGAAATATTTGTTGTGCTGTGTTTTAGTCTAAAAATGCTTTTCATTGCTACATGTGTTAGAGACTACCAAGAATATATTATTAATATAATGTGAATTTTTGATGTACTGGGTGTCTATGTTGTAGCTCTCTGTCTTAATACAGGGAATTAAGCTATTGTGTTTCTAGTGTGGCTGCAACTTGCAAGGGTACAAGTATGTACCACATGTATATGTCATACAATATAGGTATGCCATTGTCATACATGCTGGTCCTGTCTTACTAGTTCACCACAGTGTGTTTTATTCAGCCGTTCTATAGATTTGCAACAGACAAAACATCAAATTAAATGTAAAGTCGCTATTGTTAATTCAGAAGTCCTACAATAAACCAGTAGAGTCTTCAAATCTGTTTGTCTATGTACTGTCTGTGAGAGTTATTTAGAGTATATAGTAATTATATAATACATTTTGTTCTTTTTTTCATTGTTTGGCTGTATATTTGGACATCAATGACACATGGACATCTTTGTTCAGAATGTATTAATAATTTCTTGTGGAAAGGTATAACTGCTATGTATGTTGTAAACTTAGCAGTACAGACTTAAGATAAAAGGTGGCAGAATTTCATGATATGCTGAATGTAAAACTTTTGACTAAAATAGAGAGGTAGACATGAGACCTATAATGCATATGTTATGATCTACTGTGTTCCATTGTTCATCCATCTGGATATTATTGATTTATTTACTTAATTAAAAGCAAGTTTTAGCATTAATATATTTAAAAAAAATATTGTTTCTTTGAGCAAATATGACATTTGAAAGAATGAATAGATCCATATATTTCTTTCCTATGTTTGAGATGTACAGTGTTTTCAAATTCAGGCCAGTCATGTTATACACTACATTACTCATACTGGACCATACTCCAGGTGGTTTTTTCACATAACAGTTAACTAATATTAACAGATTTTATGAAAGAGGAAGAGATTTGATAATTTCAAGGCCAAATCTTGCTTGAAATGTTTGAACAGCACAGATTGTGGAGAATATGATCTATTACAATGTCCTCACCAGGCCCTTTATATTATGTAATGGATGTTATTATATGATTTCTTGACAGATTTATTTACATAAACTACTCTTTTTCTGAGTAAATTTCCTACTGTTTGCAATTCTATTTTTGAGATAACAATACTGAAAAAAATTGTAATTAATCCATTAGATTACATGTATTAAAACAAGTGTATTATGTTATTTTTTTAAAATCTATAGACATAGTATTGTTCCCAATCCGATCTCATAACGATCCCATCAATATTTAGTCTCTGCTGTCCATCCTTATATGACAAAATATGTAACTTATGAGCAGATGTCATAATATGTTAATTGATGCAAAGTACCCATGACTTTGAACTTGTAGGGGTTTCATATGTATTATTCAGATGCTGACACCAGAGCAAGGATTATAGCTAAGAGCAAATGTTGCAGAAGAGAAATATTTAAGTAATTATGATAAAAAAAGTACTGGTACATAGTTAATACATATATGTTGGCAATGAATGAAAATTTATACATTTAACAATTTATAGGTAAATGGATATTTAAAACAAGAATGCCATCCTAATTTAAAACTATCGTATGTATGTGACAGATTTTCAGCAATTACATTATATCTCAGCAGTTTATTGTAAGTTAGTATTAATGCTGAGTGTAAGTTAGTATTAATGTATGTCTTCATGTCCATGTACCAACACTCAGCATTATTAGTAGGTTTAATTTGAAGGCCTGGAATATGAATAAGAATTCATTTGCATGGTGGGTACCTTATCAATCATTGAGTCTGTCAGTGTCAGTATGGAGGTACTGGTAAGCCATAAAAGTCACAGTTCAGATTTGTTTTTTTTAATTCAATGAAACGCATAGGTAAAGAGAGAGTACAGCAAAGAAATGAGAAAGATAGAATGATGTAATGATATTCCTTATGGTCTGACGACAGCGGTAGAATAGAATCATACAGATCTGGTGATGACAGATCGTTAGTTTTTGTAACAATTGACAGTAGAGAACGTTGTATTGGCATCAAGCCATGTGGTATGAACATTTCTATAGTAGGCACTCAATGTATTTTTCCATAGATTGACATCGACCATTCCGGGATTGCGACAGGAGGCCGTCAGTGCAATATCCTGTGAGTTTTATTAAAGCAGCCAATTGTCAACTGTGAAATGATCAAAGTTCAAAGTATGCAAATTACGTGGTGTGCGAATATTTCATACCTGTCAATGGCAAAGATTGATGCATGATACAGTGTGCTTCAAATCACAGACGAGTTAGTCATATACGTGGAATGTAAACGGACGCATATCATTAGGCATGGAAGAACAGGACAGACGGAAGTTTTATTTTCATTTCAGAATCATTTTAATGCAGAGATATAGATTACACAAACTATGCACGTTTTACGTTGACTTCCTCATTGGCTACTCTCAGTGAATACTTGTGGTCAGACTCCTGGCACTGGAAAGTATCATATCCTGGATAGATTTGGAGTTAAAAATAGATAATAGATATAAAGTTATTATTCATGCATGTTTTTTTTCTCTCCCATGTGGTGGTTATGTTTTTTCTACCTCTTGGTGGCTGTGATAGACATGTGACAAATTTTAAATCTATCTAGTCACTGACTCAGGGAATACACTTTGACCTCTGACCTTTGACACTAAGGTCATTCATTGAATGAAACCCTTGTTGTGTTGCAGTCCATGTTCATGATGACAGTTTGTTTATGTTTTGTTGTGTGTTTATTTCTATTTGTATGCAGTCTTCAAATGTATAAATATGAAAATTAAATTCTATGGTTTTTTCTATATGAAATTGCAAAAGACAATAGTTCTTTGTGAAATTTTGACAAAACTTGGAGTACATGTAATTGTTCCCTTCCTTACATAAACATTTCATAGTCAAACGTCTTCACTGCCATCTTCATGTCTTTTAATTGTGTTCATCTTTGAATGGTTAGTAAATCTAATATCTTGACGGCCATACCCAACATACATGGATATGATAATGCCGCCTGTACAGTGAATGAAGTCATGCAGAGTTCACTGACCTTCTGTTCCAGACCTCAATATAGTAGTATTCATTTTGTACTGCCATGTTTTATATATTGAGTGTGGTAGATACACTGTGTACAGTTGTATAGACATTGTAATGACACGCCAAATGCCAAACTCTTTGCTGGTGTATGTGATAGAAAAAAATGAATGGAAAATTTAGTTCACAAGGGAAGCATTTTTCAAAGATGTGTCATGGATAAAATTAAGGTGGAAGGTTAATATTGCAAGCCATGGTTTCATTTCACTGTGTTGAATTTTTTTCTGGAAAATTTGATTTGATTTGATTTGATATGATATGATTCAATTGTTGTAATGAAGGTTTTGAAAAGTGTAAAATATTAAATGACGTGGAAATAGATATCCCGTTGTGAAATCACTCAACCATTGAAAGCCTTCCATACTTTGCAATGAAAATTTAAACCGATAGTGTTATTATTCATGTTGAGCTATTAATACACTTGAATTGAGTTGTATTGATGCAACGCATACACACACGTTGTCCTCAATAACACAAACATGTTTGCATGTTTGCCAATTTTCATCAAGTTATTTTCCATGGACACTTTAATATATTCAATTGTTAAATTGTAATATCAAAATTATGCTTCAGATTTCAATATCATATTTTGGGGATATATTCGTATGAGATTATTAGTTTTAATTTATTTGGGTAGAAAGAATAAAATAAGAAGATGATGAGTCAAAGCTAAGTGTCCCAAAAAAGAAAGAAAAGGGGAAATATTGTACGTTAATATAGATGTATATGCGTAACTGTAGAATTTATACATAGTGTAGCATGTATGATTGCATACACAGTTTGACATATAAAAATGTCATAACCATGCTCGAAGCAATTCCTTTGTAAATGCTTTCAAAGTTACAGACTGATGTTTTGTAGCTGTGATGTACATTTGGCATTCAACAATTCCCAATAATTAGATTTACCATTCAGTTGTAAGTTGATGCAAGCTGTCAAGGAAACAGTATCTACATGTATGTCAGATGCCGATATTTGTTACATCAGATAGCTCACATCAATGAATGCTCTAAATTATCTCTCTTTTTTTTACCTTCTAGGCACGAATAGCATTTCTTCAAGGTGAAAGAAAGGGGCAAGAAAATCTGAAACAAGATTTAGTTCGGAGAATAAAAATGTTGGAATATGCACTAAAACAAGAAAGGTAAATTTCATCAATAATAAATATTATTTTGTTAGAATTTGAAAGGGTTTTTCTCACTGATAATACTAAAAAGTGTGTATACAGTACAGCTGGGTCAACAACGTGGACTAGATTTCTGTTTACTGTGCTTCTCATCTGAAAGTACTCATCACAATTCAATAAGTATTGCATTGGAGAATTAACTGATACAATATGAAATCTAAGGAGGGTGATATCAGTTACAGCATACTGCTAGACACTGGGTGATATCAACCATGTCAGTAGAGTGTAGCCTGAGGCTCTGTCAAGTATGTGTACTACACATAACTCATTCAAGATGAAGTGTGTGTCTGACTTTTCTGGAGATTAATTTGAACTCTGCTATTATCTCATCACAGGGGAAAATATCACAAACTCAAATATGGCACAGAATTGAATCCAGATAATAAACCAATTTTTGATGGAGGTAAGAATTTCATTTATTTTAGAACGATAGTGTAGATGTTAGTGAGTCTGATCATGTTGTTTAATAGTATATACAGGAATGTATGTACCGTATGTAAGAAGTTTTTGTGTTTATGTGACTGTGTGTGTGTGTGTGGATATATGTGAGTGTGTCATTATGTGCGTGTACCTACATGTATGTGTGTCTGCACACACACATGTGTACCTGTGTGTCTTTGTGTGTTTGGGGTTAAGAGCTGAGATAAGCCATTTTTCTTTCTATCAAAGCAGAGTTGACATAATTTATAATATAGTTATTACTTTTTTCCCCCACATCTTTAGAAGAAGGTGAAGAAGAACTTCCTCTTTCACAAAATAGTCAAGTCAATTTCAGGCAAGGGAGGCAGTTACTTAGGCAGTAAGTACCACAGTATGGTATATATATTATTTATGTTGTCCTGTTTGATCTCCTGCAAAGCCTCGCTACTTGTTTATGTCAAGTCTGTTATGTCTAAAATCGGACAATAAAGTTTGATGTTTGATATTGTGTTGTTCAATTATGTAAAATTAGTATAAAAATTGTAGTCTATGTTATAGTAACTGTGCACCCAGTAATCATCAATGTGAAGTCCTATCAATTTATCTTTCCACACATGTACATTAGTTAGTATTACACTGTACAGTCTCAGTGATTGCTTGGCCAGACAGTTTACTGCAGGACTAGTCATACAAAAATGTATATATTGAGATTACTGAAAATATGTTCGGTTTATATATCATGGCAGATTGTAAGTATTGTATTTTTGGCCCCCACAAGCCATAGAATCCAGCCTAGAAATTTCTATTTGTTGTGTTGGGGGATGTAATTGTGCAGGTCAAAGGTCACTGCCAAGCTGTGATCCTGCATATTGGATACATGGATGTGTGGTAACACAAGTACTTGACTAGCAATATTGCCAATGTCAATTTATTGATGGAGTATTTTGAGGAATGTTTGTAAGAATTTGTCAAATGTGAAACTCTTTGAACATGATATACAGCAATGTGGCAGTGATTTGTGTATTTCATAACTGCTGTGGGTCGACAAAATACCAGTAAATGTGAGATGAAATGTTTGCCTAGACTGGGACTAGTTTGAGTATCCATTACCATACAAGTCAAATCAGCTGTAGAATATATATATATATATATATATATATATATACAAGTTGTATGCTACCTGACAGCATGATTGGGTATTAGCCGGACTCTTGGTGGTCAGTTTGGAAGTAGATTGAATGACCCTATGTAAGTGATCTCCCTGACTCACTGTACAGGTCACTGCATACTAGATACATTGCTGTGGGTAAAGTTTCAATGTTGTGTTTTTTATTACATTGAGGCATACAGTACAGATATTTTCAGGTTGCACAATGTGTTTGTATTCAGAGAATGTCTGATGAAATTGGGAGATGTAGACTGACATATAGATGTAAACAAAAGACAATACACCTACTCATTGCCAATATTATGTCACTTTTTTCAGTGCCATGAAATCTGAGAACTCAAGTGCTATGATACCCATCTGTCTGTCTGTCTGTCTGTCTGTCTGTCTGTCTGTCTGTCTGTCTGTCTGTCTGTCTGTCTGTCTGTCTGTCTGTCTGTCTGTATATGTATGTATGTATGTCTGTATGTAGGTATGTCTGTATGTAGGTATGTATGTATGTATGTATGTATGTATGTATGTATGTATGTATGTATGTATGTATGTATGTATGTATGTATGTATGTATGTATGTATGTATGTATGTATGTATGTATGTATGTATGTATGTATGTATGTATGTATGTATGTATGTATGTATGTATGTATGTATGTATGTATGTCTGTCTCTGTCTGCCTGCCTGTCTGTCTGTCTGTCTGTGTCTACATACTAGTCTGTCTTTATATCATTTGCAACTACTTTTGTGGGGATTTAATGTATAGTTTATAAACAAACTAGAGACAGTTATAGCATAGACAAATTAACAAATTAAATGACTACTTTCATTTTTCTTTGTCTATTTAATTCAGCTAAGACAGGGATTGTTGGAGTGATGTTGATTTGTATTCCCAATCAGATCAAATTATCAAAGGTTGTTTGAGAATGTAAAAAAAACATTTTTTTTTTATTTAACTTTTATTATTTTTTGTGTAGTACCTCTTCTAGTACCGCATTCATTCTAACATTTCCTAGGATGTTTGTCATTGTTGAATTTCTTAGTGATGTGGATGATTGGACCAGTGTGTTTGCCCAAAGGGTGAGCAGTAACTAATCATTGTCATTACTACATGTTTACAACATTGATGCAATCTTTTTACAGATATTTACAAGAAATTGGGTACACAGACACAATACTAGACGTGCGGTCCTCGAGGGTACGGTCACTGTTAGGGTTAAGTAACGAATCAAATACACCTAATCTAGATGTGGAAAATCAAAATATAGGGCCTATTGTTAATGGAGACAGTGATGGCAAACCAATTAAAGAAGGGGAACAACAAACGGGCACAAAAAGGTAGGATTTATAAACAGTCTGTAAACACAGCTAGGGGTGTCAATAGTAATTTTGTAGACTAGGCTTTTAATTTCGTGTACTTGCTGTCAAATTCTTGATTTCAACGTCACAATTTTGTACATGTGATCGACAAGCAGATCATGAACTGTCTCTCCATTGTACTACAGCTGTACATGTAAGTGTGTTGTGTTCATTGTTGTATGTCTTTGCATTTCACTTGTATAAAGACTAGAGTTTTCGAGGAGTGTTCTATGAGTTTTCGGAATCAAAAGTCTTCCAGGTCTGGAATGTTTGTGTCAAGATTTTTTTAAAGGGGTGTTTGTGCAGCATTGATTCAAAGCATCACGACTGGTATTTTGCTGTACAAGTAATTTATTTAGAATTGCATGACTATATTCATCTATTAGGGTCCCACCCCATTCTCTTACCATTATGACAGAATCCCCAACGGCTTTCAATTACTCCTTTTGATTAGAGTAGAGAGTAGCTATCAATAATCTAAGATTACCTGTAACTCTTCTCTGTACCACTAATGATCTACATGTTAATCTTCAAATTTCATTTTATGGTAGACTAGATAAAAACCACATTATATGACTATGAATGATGTGAGAAGTACACATACATGTACACATAGATAAAAGATGCGGAAGACAATTTATTTATTCAAAAAATCTAATAAAACTATAAAGGCTTAGCAGACTAATTAATATTTAATTGGTAGTCTTTCAAGTTGTTCTGATGTGATTCTGAAAAATAATGTTTATATTTGTAAAGAAAAAAGAGAGAAGAAATCTTCAACAATTGTTTGAAGTTTATGCATTTACAAATATTCCCATTTCCAATGTCATATAGTGATGAATTAAATTTTAAGTCGATCTTTTTTACATGGTTTTCAAAAAGATTTGTATGTTATACAAATATAACCTTGTATGAAATCATTGTATTGTACTCTTGATAATACTTGTTTATATGGAAACAGAAATCTGAGAAATTGCTTTGATTTCATCTTTCATTCTGTTGAACTGAGGATGACAGAACTAGTATTGAGAATCCCTGTATTGACATTGTCATGTAGTCATTCAAATCAGTCATACATTCCTGTATTTACATCTTGAGTTATTAAGATCAGAGAGGGTATCTCTTGTGGCAATTATTCAAGAAGTATCTTGTTTGATACGGATCGAACATCAATAATAGATAGTTTAGAATTTGAAATTCAGCAATGATCAAGTAATTATTGATATGCATGTGTATGTAAGCATGGTAAAATGAAAGATGAGACTGGACTTACAGATTGTAACCTGGACATTTGTGTAATTTGAAAACCTGATTTTGTAAAATCTTGATATTTATGTATGAATGGCAATAATTGTTTTGGTAAAGTGGCCATATGGATGAGTTTTGGGTATTTGTTTTGGATTTTATTATTGTAATACAATTTTGTCATGGCTTCCTACTTGAAAACTGAATGTGAAACAACAATTGCCAAGTCCTTGTTTGTAACTCAAGGAATTGCAAAAGACTGATAAAGGTGTAAAATATTTGTTATTGTACGTACAACAACAAACTATTTCGCTCAATTTTTTTTGGTAGCTTTTTGCAGTGTATTGAGTCACAAACTCCGACTTGATTTTCCCAAGTAGGAAGTCATGATAAAATTGTTTTATAAATTAAAATCCAACATGAATGTCCAATCCTCATCCATATGGCCACTTTAATTGTGTATAATATAGTTTACAAAGTCTGACTTGATAGATATATATAGAGGTTAGTCTGAATTTCCATCCTAGTGAAAAGACAAACTCAATCGTTTTATAAATTGTGATTTACCCCCACAGGACGACAGAAAAGAAAAGGATATCATCAGCAGGGGGAATCTTAGACAATGAAGCGTCAGTGCTGTCAACATTTGACTTCCTCTCGTCAGAAACAATGGAAGATGAAGGTGAAGACGACAGTGATGGCGGTTCAGCAGATGATGAATCAGAAGACAGAGATGTAGCCAATAAAATGGGGACAATTATCAAAAAGAAAAAGGTAGAGGCATTAATAATAAAGTTGATATAATTATTATATGCAAATTTCATCTTTGGGTATATATCTATCCATATATCAACTCAGTGGTCTGCTTCAATTTCTGGTTATAAACTGACCCAAATTTTGTTCATTTCTGTTACTCTTTAGCAATTATAAAATATAATTTCATTTGCCAGTAGCTTTGTGCATACATTAAAGAAGTATTCCATCATGATAACACGGAAAACTACTGGGAAGTTATGTTGTAGATAAACTAGGTCTATGGCTATTGTATAATATTTTAAAAGTAGTATATTTTTCATGGAATTTCATTTCTGCATTCTTAAAGATGTTCTTGTAAACTAATATTTCTATACAGAATGATATTTCCATTTACTATATCATGTGTATCACTAAACAAAACAAGATAAAAAAAACATTGTGTAAATCCTGAATGTACTACATACTAGCCATTTACATTTATTTGATGTAAATAGTTCATAAATTTGAATTGATATTATCTGACATACACAGACAATGATTGGTAATGAAAGCATGGCTGGAATGGAAGAAGTTCTAGCAGCAGATGCAGAAACAGAAGAGGTTTTAGCAGAATTTGATTTCCTTGTACAGGAAGCAGGGGAGGGAGCTGGTGAAGAGTGGGCTCTTGGTATGTATCAATGTACCCTGTAGTCTGCTGGCTAGGGATGTCAATGTACCCTGTAGTCTGCTGGCTAGGGATGTCAATGTACCCTGTAGTCTGCTGGCTAGGGATGTCAATGTACCCTGTAGTCTGCTGGCTAGGGATGTCAATGTACCAGGTACTCGGGCTAGGGATACCCTATGTACCAGATACTGTGGCTAGGGATGCCAGAGTGGGCGTCATTGTATGCTTCACTTAATTCATGTACACTTCGATTGAAGTGAATTCTCTGTAGCTGTATATATTATGATTTCCTTAGAGACCAACCCTTTGATCTTAAGACTATATACCGTACCTCCCCCACACCAGCGTGCATACTTTAGTATGTAAGGGTTAGGACTTGTGTTAAAATCATATACAACGCATCTACTCTTTCAAGTTATCCATTCCATATTAGGACTTGATTGTGAAATCATATCTAACATATGTATGAGTGATTTGTTGAAATTGTCAGTAGGGCAGACTGATGACGTCATGCTTGACTATGTAGCAACTTACATATTGAAATCTTTCCCATGTGACATACAGGTCATTGACCTTAGAATGATAGTATGTTGATTTGTCAATGGTAGTATTGTTACTTGAATGACAGGCAATAAAGAATGTATTCATCAACAAAAGAAGGACTGTCACTAGAGAAAATGTTTATTTATGATGACAAGGCATGACAGTTTTTTACCTGTAAACTTTGACCTCATTACTGCTGTCCACAACTTGTTCATTAGTAGGTAGGTGTCTGTGAATAGATACATTTGTCATGGCTGTTTAGATTAATGCTATGGATGTATCACAAAAACAGCTATCTTAATGGAACATCTAATGAGAAATTTAGAATTAAGTCATGTGAATCAAGCCTTGGACAGTTTATTTTTTTCACTGTCAGTGACGGGTAGAAATTGTCAGTTAGTGTGTTTTCTTTCAACAGATAAGAAAGGTGATTTGTCTCCCACTGGGGAAGAATGGGGTAGTGTAGATCAAAGTGTTATAAATAAACTAAAAGAAGAATACAAGAAAGCAAGGAAAGGAAAGAAACAAGTCCAACGTAAGTTTCCACCACTCACCACTTGTTAATCAGAGAGAAGTGACCCTCATATAGCATGTCAAAGGTCACACCAACTGCATGTCTTACAATTTCATTGTGGGTTACCTTTTATCTCAGAGAGTGTCTGACAATGGAGTCACAGAGTATCTCATTTCAATATGTATTCATTTTGGCACAATTAAACACAGATGAAGTCAGTGTGTTGTACGAGTTACAGATTTTTTTTTTCATGTAGTTTTTTGTACATACATATATACATGTGTGTGTGTGTGTGTGTGTGTGTGTGTGTGTGTGTGTGTGTGTGTGTGTGTGTGTGTGTGTGACTGGAAAGAGTGTGGTTAGTTCTCCTAGATGTTGATGAACGTTTGGTGTTACGTCTGGAAATTGTATGAATCAGGAATAGGAAATGATATACAAATGAGAGAGAAAATGAGCTTGGGACCCTACCACTGCATTAGGATACTATTGGGCAGATATATACACTATGTTACAGATATGACAGCATTTATAGTGACCCTATGACTAATATGTAAATTAGTCTGGAAATGTAGAAAAATTCCATTGTTTAAGAATTGAAGTTTATTTTAGGTTTTCATACATGGATACATGATGTGTGTAATTTAGTGTTGATGAGACATGTTTTGTTGATCTGACTTGATATGAATATCACCAATAATCTGAAAAATAGTAATATCTCAAAATATTGATAATCTCTGTGATAAAATTGATTGGCAGATATACAGATATAAAATGATAAATACTAGTTAGGACTGGGTAAGATTGGTAAGTACCAAAACAGGTCATCAGAAATGAACTAGTGACTGCCTGTGATGTTCCTACTACTAACTCTGAGTACAGCGATGTGTGTCAGTGTGTATAACCTTGACATTGATTGACATATTTATAACAGGTCCAAAAAGAAGTACTCTCCAGTCTATGTTAGCAAATCTTCAAGGTGAAGATGAAGCTGCATTCAATACGGACGGCTCACCAAGGACTGGTAGAGGAGATATCTACCTTCCTGAGGAAGGAGGTATAGTTTATTGTTACATTTCAATTCTTGTCAGTGTTTTAGTTATCAATCGATGAATGTTGTCAAGAGAAAGAAACGTATTTGTCGTCACTGCTCTAGTTGCATTAATCCATAAATTGATGATTTTGACAGCAGTCAATGAAAATATTATGTATTTGTGTCAATTCAGATATATATATATATATATATACAGTAAGAATTTGTTCAAATTATGTTTTGTTATTATGCAGCTCTTACTCACACAGTCAATCAGCTGTGCTGTTGTATTACTCTATGACAGGCATCGAATGATGCAATTTGAAATGTTAAACGTTGGTACATTATTACAAAAAGTAAAGGACATTATTGCAAAGATATTTCAGTAATCACAGAAGCAGTTACAATACTGATAATTTCAAAAAGTGTGATTTGTGTACAACACCAAATCATGAATCAAGGAAATGTCCTCTTTTGGAAAAGTATGATATAGTGTGTATAACAACAAATCAGAAAATCATGGAAATGGTCCTAATTGGATATGAATATGAGGCCAGGTTACTGTGTTTGTTATGCATATATGTTGATTGTACTGTGATGCCTGTATTTGATGCAGTAATAATTTGATAATCTACCACTAGATATACCGTTAGGTGGAGGCATGCCACTGGATGCTGGGTCCAGACGGCCGATGGTGGGTGTGGTCGGTCCAGACACCATTGATCTTGAACCTGCATCAGTACTGGGAATACTGGCCAATATCTCGGTCAGTAACGAGGCCGATGCCTTGTACGATGTAAGTTTTCAAACTCTCCATCTCAATATTCAATGCCCCAATATTTTTATATTGTATCTAATACAGACATAGCTCTAGAGACAGCTCTACAAGTAGGACTGGGTGAACTGGCAGGACTCACTGTTACTGACGAGGCTGAGCCACTAAGATGTGATGTGAGTACTTGAAAACAACCTCCGCATCTACAAAAAACATAAATCAAAAGATAAATGCACACAACAAGCATCAGGACTGCACCAAACCAGCTCAGCCTGTTTGTGTCTGTGTTTCTCGTGTTAATGTGTGTCTTTTTAGTTTCCACAGTTGTACTGTTATATGTCATGCACAATTTACATGCGTCGCAGTTGGTCAAAGGTCATTGTGTTATATATGCACTTAGAATATAGATCATGTCACATTCACTTCGGAAAAACTTTGCCTCATTTGTGTTCAGTTATGTAAGGAGAGAATCACATGAACCATAGAATTAGAAAAAAAGGGTCTCCTCTTGCTCAAATATGGCAAAACGAGAGCTTTTGTATTTAATATCCAGTGAGAAAGTGCAATGAAAGGAAATGAAAACTAGGATTATCTGAAATGAAAGTAATTTATTGAAAGCATAATAATGTTCATTTGATACACAACCGAATTAATATTTTTCACATCTACATCCTGGTATACTGAGGAAAGAAAATGATTTGCTGTTGTCAGCTTCTAAAGTCACCAGATATAGTAATGGGATTTGGTTCTTTGGAAGTGAAATCATTGTGTAAGGATTGCAGATACACTACACTTTTTTGTGGCATGCTTCGTCATCAGTCTATTATTAGGGAATGATGTACTTCAATGTTGGCAGTGGAATGGCATGGAAATATTGGTAGTTTTATATGTACTGTGCATGACTAAAGGTTGCATCATCACCACCAATTACCATCACTCTCTCTATTGCAGGTTATTAATGTAAATAATAATATCAATATTAATGTGTGGAAATTGTGTACATTTGATATCATACAGGTAACAACCAGCACCAAAGAAGCATTCAGGAAAACGTGGAACCCAAAATACACACTTCGAAGTCACTTTGATGGTGTGAGAGCTCTTACTTTTCACCCGCTCGAACCGGTACTCATAACAGCATCTGAAGATCACACACTAAAGTTATGGAATTTAGACAAAACTGTCCCAGCTAAAAAGAGTGCCTCACTTGATGTTGAACCAATATACACCTTTAGGGCTCATATGTGAGTACTTTAGTTCAAGACTATTAACATTTGCCCAGAGCAGATAAAAATCCCCTCCCCTCCCCAAAAAACAACAATAACAAAGAAAAGGAAAACAAAACAACAACAATGCCCTAAACTTAAGAATAAAAAATCAAAACATGTATTGTTACTATAAAATTACATACTAGTATATATATCTCAATGGGGGTGGAATTTTGAAGTCCTAGTGGAGGCGGCATTGAATGATGAAAACAACTGATTGTAATATTGTGTCGTTAGAGGGCGCTATAACTAACAAGGAAAAATCACAATGAAACTGATCTTGTAGTGAATAAGCTAGGTGAATGGTTAATGCTGATAAAGTGGTTCATCGCCCTAAATGTGAATATCTCTTGCTTAAACTTAAACTTAAAGTAAACATTTTGTTGTCAAAAGCAGACGAATTGAACCAATAGAACTAATTGATAGGATGATATCTAAGACAAAAAATGATATTACTGTTACAGAGGTGCAGTGTTATCTGTGGTGATGAGTGCCAATGGTGATCAGTGTTACAGTGGTGGTACTGATGCTACTATTAGGTGTTGGAATATTCCGGGTTCAAATATTGATCCATTTGATTCCTATGGTAAGTCACAATGGATCAACTCAAATACACAGTCACTCACCCAAGACTTTCAAAGTGAATGATTTTACAGGATATAATGCTAAATGGAATGTTGTGTGTTGTTTGTCAAGAAATTTTCCAACAAATTTGCTGGAATCTTATGTTAGTTTGTGAAGTGGAGTTACTAAGTAACTGGTTGGTTGATGCATTTATGGATGGGTGGGAAGATGAAACGATTGATGGAGGGAGGGAGGGCGAGACAGAGGAAAGGGTCCATGGAATGATGTATTGATGAATACAGCATGGATGGCTTAGATTCCTATTTACTCTGGTACAAATATTAATACAACTATTGATATGTTTATGTTGACAGAACCTGGTGTTCTAACGGACACATTAGTAGCACATACTGATGCCATATGGGATTTATCTTACGAGTCTACCAGACACCATTTATTATCTTGCTCTGCCGACAACACAGTCAAACTATGGAGTCCACAAAGTAAAACACCGCTGCTTAATTCATACTCTGGCGAAAAAGGTAAGTTAATACAAAGTAAAAACACCACTGCTTGGAGAGACTTGGGCCAGATTTGAATGTTTTTTTCTTTGTTATGTTCATTTCATTTCATCAGTAGAATTACATAAGTTAATTCACGTACTGAAACATATTAAATGATCACTAGTAACTTGAGATCTATAGCGTCAGAGCTAGGTAAATTAAGTAAGTGATTGAATGATGTCACAACTCTCAAATTAGCCCACGATTGATTCATACACTGGTGAAAATGGTGATAACGAAGTACACAGATATAGAATAAAAATAAAGTTAGACTTTTAACCAAAGATGCTCATTAGGTTTTAGTTATGTTTTTATTTAAAGGCATGTTGTACCATACGTGCAGGTTGTCCTTAAACTCTATACTGCTATAAACCAATAAATGACTACTTGTGGAATAAATGACAAAACAATTCTGTAATGGATGTGATACAATAATAGCATTAGGTATGTTTATAACTTAACAAAAAGGATGCTTATAAGCCAAATAAGTGATTTCGATTTTTTTTTTACACAGACTATGGGACACCTACTTCTGTTGACTTCCTACGTAGTGAACCCACTCAGATGGTAACGGGTTACTCATCAGCTACTGCCGTACTCTATGATCTTGAAACTGCCACTGATGTACTGAAACTTGAAAATCCACACCCAGGAGGTAACTTCTTGTTACTATTAAACAGTATTCAACATTTCTGTTATCACTTCTTATGATTTTTCACAGTATATCCACATATGCTGTATTTATTGAATGGATCTTTTTTTTTGTCTGTATTTAATACAGAGGTCAGGATGTGAAACATTTCAGTAATTTGGTGTTATAACTTTTGCTGACATCCTCTTGTTGTGTTTGCGTTATCATTTCAGATCCTGAAGGATGTGTACAAATCAACAAAGTAGTCAGTCACCCCACCTTGCCAATTACTATTGCTGCATATGAAGACAGGCATATTAGGTTCTTTGACAATGTTTCAGGTAAGAACAGCGCCCTCTGTGGCAAGACTGTCTGTACCTTTGTCTATTTGCATGTCAGTGTTGTATTGTACCTATTCCATACTATCAGTGTCTATGTAGAATTTGTGAAATCGTAAGACTACTTTACACGAAAAGTAATTTGTACTGGTTATTACTGAAAACAAGCTCTTTATATTGTTGTTCTGAAAAAAGTATTTCCACGCTAAAACTACGACCATAGTGATACGAAACATGGACATTTTTCACAGACTAAATTTTTTCAATGATAGGATCATTAGATTTAATTCTTGTCAGAATTCTTACCGTATCAAATTTTGAGTAAAGCCAAAGGTGAGAATACAAGGTCATAACCTTATTTGTACATGATAGATATACATCAAAAAATGTACGTCTCCCAAGAATACTTTTCTGAGAATGATGCTTTATGTATAGAAATATCAATCATTGCTTGTGTATTATGAGAAGGAGCTCAAATCTCATTCAACTAGAGATGTGTGTTTGTTAGTTGATAGACGTATGAGACTCCCATCATAACAAGACTGGCATTTCAAAGCCCATATTAGCAAGTAATACCACTTAAAATGAAGTGGACGGAAATTTGTCATAATATCTATATAAATGGTATGCTAACTGCTATCTGTCACTATGTATTTGTCTCATGGTAAATTCTTGTGCGGTATTATCATAAATAAGAACACTCCATTACCTTGAGGATTTGTCATGATCTCTATGGTAACGAATTGTATGATGTATAAAACATGTGATGAACAGCGCCATCTCTGACAAGTTAAAAAATATCTCAAGAAGTGTATTCCACATATGGTAGTCTACAGTCACATATTATCATCTTGGTTGAATTTTGAGTTTCGACTTTTCTTATTGACCTTGACCTTGACCTTCAGAGTGATATATTAAGGATGTATTGATGAATAAGGACAGGGTAAAATTCATGTAGTGACCAGTAATTGTACATAGGAATTCTGGAAAATTAAAAATTTGAGTGAATTATTTTCCATTTTAAATTAGGTTGGAATGAGAAAATACTGAATGATAATCTGCACATAGTAATTTATACAAAAAAAAACCCAGAAGGACTTGATTTTCAGTTTTATGTGAATTAAAATACAGTAGGAGAGAATGTATATGTATCGTATCCATAACATACGCTGGAAACTGTTCCTTCCGAAAACCATTCAACTGAAGTAAATCTTGCGATCAGTGACATATTTCCCTTATCTGTGAAGTAACAAAACATCACACAGTGAACAAATAATTGATGAGGACCAGTAAATTGATGCCATGCTGTGAGATAAAAAAAAAATATCTGACATAAAGGAAATATATGATGTTTAATAGTAGGACAGTTTGTTGTGAAAAAAGGAGTTTTCTGAGGCAAAGTGGTTTTGATTTACAAGGGCTGTGACAGTTAAAATTTAATTCAAGATTAATTTGTTCATTAAATATACAAAGACTAGGAAGCAATGTGAGACGTTTTGTGTGAATCGTAAATCCAACAGTAAGAGGACACTTTCTTCCTTCATAGCTATGTTTCTGAAGAGAAGACTTCAGAGGCATTACTGAATAATTGATAGCAAAGAAGTTGGACTGTGTTGTTTTTCTGTAGAAGACACGGCACAAGACTGTATTTCTTTAAAATATTAAAACGAGAGAAATGAATAAATAAAATAAATAAATTGATCCGTAGAGTTGAAAACCAGAGGGAATAACACAGAATTTATGATCTTATCCACTGTGTATAAAAAAACCCCTAGTTCTTATAGATATTAATCCTTTCTGATAGTTTCATGTTATTGTAATCACGTTTGGGAGTTTGTTTCCTGTCACATCTTCTTTGTGATCATGTAGTTCTTAGTTGTCTGCTCCCTTTGAAAGGAGCTTGTGTGAATAGTTTGTCTGTGTGCCTGTCTTTTCCCCCATGTCAGTTTATGATATTCTTGGGCAGCTTCAAGGAGGATGACACATAGAGATTGATACATGAATTAAAAGTATGTTTGTGTTACAAGGATTACTAGTTGAGGTGCAGTAGACAGCGTTATCGATGTGATGTAGTGTCATATTACTGCCTTTCAGGTCACTGAAATCAAACAAACATCCATTACACTACTAGAGTCTTACATTTCGTTTGAATTCATAGCGTTTACCAAAGTGTGAATTGAGGTTGATTTATTTGTGTACAATGGCAAGATGATCCCCTGTATTGGATACGAGTTCAAGTGAATTAAAAGCAAAGCACATAAATTGGAATCCTGTGATTGAGGGTTGTCAAGGTTGATTTATAATCTTGTATCAACATACATGTATAATTAACTAAGGTGTTACTGCTACATAAAAGGAACACTAGCATGCTTTTGTTGAAAATTTGTAAAGGAAAACAGGAACTTGATGTCTCGTATCTCCTTTCTCCTTGTTAGTGTTTCTTGTATGCTGGGATGATTTAATGTAGTCTGATTGCTATTGAGAGTAGCTTATGTAAAATAGGCCTGTGAGAATTGTATGAAGCACTGCATTGTGCAGTTGAGGGCAGTCTTGTCAGATCAATCATCTCAGATAAATAGACGTATATATCTATGTAGACATAGCTACTATCTTGTGCCGATATCTCTACAATTTCAAATATCAAGGGTTTTGTTTGTGCAATTTAAGGAAATTGATGTGTATGTAGACTATGTAGTCATTATGTCTCTCAGTTCATCATGCTGTATATTCTCAGAATAATGTGAATTCTTTCCATAGTGTATTTGGATGTGTTGTTATTTGTGAAACTGAGCCTATAGGTTCCATTTTCGTATGATTTCATCATTCAAATATAAATTCTAAGACAAGTTATTTATTGGTATACATGAGTGAATGAATGTGACATTTTTCAAGTTGAGTGTATGATATCATCTTAAAGTGGATTTTTATGTCCTGCTGCAGAGATTAACAATCAAAAACCATGCCTGACTAATAGAGGTCTCTTTAATCTCAACATTGGTGTCTCAGAAAAAACACACAAAATATGGTCTTTTGGAAGCGCTAATAGGAAGTGAAAACCATATCAGCTGTGTAATGAAAGTGTGTATGAAATGTCAAATACTTATTTTTACAAGTCACTGAGTATAAAACATATCGTTATCCTTAATGTAGTAAGGACCTTAAAAATCATAGTTTTGAACAACTGCTCTTACTTAGTTCAAGAAATCCTAAACCCCATTCTAAGGTAAAATCAAGAAAAAAACAAACCAGGGGTCACCATTCAAATTTCCTAAATAGAAGCCAAAACCCCATTTTAGAATCAAAAATGGCCGCCAAATACTGTATTAACTCTATTGTTGGAAGTAAAAGATTGTAGATTTCCTTGAAAACAAGATAACCAACCCTCAAATTTGTTATTTAATATCAAAAGGACAAGGAGCAAGCTCTCCTATGGCATAGATAGAGATTTGAATAGCTTTGATTTTCAGGAAAATATGTCCCTGAGGCATCTCTACCTTAATATGTAAATGACAGTGCAATTATTCATACACATATGTTTGTGCTACAGGCACTGTTAGTCTCTCAATCCTAACATATCAATATTTTAGTGATGTCTGTATTACATGCATATCCCTTGACATTTCATTAATATGAAATCATGTATGCCTTGTTAATCATTGTTCATCCTCTTTATTCTTTTCACCCCCCCCCCCCCCCCACCCACCAAAAAAACCCCAACAACCCACACAGGTAAGGCCAAAAAAAATCAATTTATCTGGTTCTGGTCAGGGTAAACTTTCTAAAGTGGTGCGACGACGCGAATATTTTTTTTTTTCCTAATTTTTTTTTTTTTTGCAAATTAGTAAGTACACATTTTTTTGACACTTTACATACTCTGTTCTATCATATTTATCTCTTGAAAAACTTCCTTTTTCTTCGAAGCAGTTTAGGCTTTGTATCTAACCAGTCTTGGCATGTAGGGTAGATTTCAGCTGTTTGTTCTCCTGATATCAGGAATAAATAAGGAACGGGAAAGCAAAAATTATCGAAAAAAAAAGGATCAACGCGAGGGTATTCTGGGCACACGCACGCTGACCAGAACCAGATATATTTTTTTTCTTGATGAATATTAAAAAAAAATTGCTCTCTCTCTTTTTATCCACTACACAGGTAAAATGGTCCACAGTATGGTGGCTCATTTAGATGCTGTCACTAGTTTAGCTATCGATCCAAATGGACTTTATCTACTATCAGGAAGTAAGTGTACTATATTCTTATGTATACAGAAAGTGTGAGAGTAGATGAGATTTAGACACCACATCCCTAGAGTCATCATTGCAGGTATTATGTCTCAACATTAATCACGTTCCTCTAACAAATAACTGTTTGATGTAGTATCAATCTCTCAAGAATGCTTTGATATATTTGCATTGAATATTTACATCTCTGTATCTGCATATCGGGAACTGATCACATTGTGGATATCATGTAATCCAATGTTTACATCAAATTCTGTATTCTGTTACTCACTGTAATGATGTCAGCCAAACTTGTTTGATCTGTAGCTTTAGTATCGAATTGAACTTTTTGCTCCAAACACATTCTTGAAAATTGGATCTGAAATTTTTCAATTGAATACTAGTCTATGTAAACAGATTGACCGACTGTTCAGAACACATTCATTTTTCAAGTTATATGTAGTTTGCTTGAGATTTAATAGAAAATTTGAACAATTATTAAAAAATTTAAAATGTATGTATTTGGAATTTGAGAACTTGTAGTGGTTGATATATTGAAGGGATTGAAAACATTGACTCTTAAAGGTGATTAAAAAGTGGCACCACGTTTAAGTCTGAGTTTTCGTTTGATGAAGATTAAACTGTAATACAGGGTATGAATCATCTGTGTTGTCTAGCCAATAGTGAAATTGGATTAGTAGATCATGTTGCTAATACCTGTTTGCCTGTAACTTTTATTAGTATTATGGAGTCATTGCATTTAGGCGTAGATAATGTCCCTCATGTTTCACTCAATTGTCATTCAAATTCACGTGTGTTGGAAAGTTAACATTTATACGGTAATATACAGACTGAAAAACACTTTATTATTGAGTACTCGACAGTAAATGAGAGCTAAGAAAGAAAACAACTTTTAAGTAGACATTAGTGTATATGAATCACCTTCATGTTTACAATTTACATATACAATAGTGTAGCCAAAGTGTCCAAAGTGAATTGTACAAGTACAGTTTTTGAATTCTAAGTGAGGTCAATTTGCTGATTTAGATGCTGGACAGTCGTCTGACTGACTTGTGTATGCATTGCAATACTTTGTATGCCAGATGTTATGCCCAAGGCAGAAAAAAAAAGAAGATAATCCCCAAGAAACGACTTTGCTTTACATGATGACCAACAGACCATGAATTTTCTATTAAGTAAATCATGTAAATGCCAAAGTTTCTTCTCCAAATTAGTGTGATATGCCCCACCCACATCAATTCAAAACCCACTGATTTAAGTAGGCTTGTCAGATGTGAAAATTTCAAATGAATATATTTATGACATGAGCACCATAAAACAATTCTTGGGTGACATCATCAGTAATTTCCCTATTTTTCTCAACTCATTAATCATGAGCCATATCTAGGATGTATATGAGACTCATCTCTGATGAAACTCAGTGGGTATATCTTTGATGTTTAGTCCATGTGTAGAGCAGATTCACTGATTGATGGCTATATGTGGTCGTAGAGGAGCCATAAAATGCCTGATTTAGGTTATTCTCGTCACTGTAGCTAATATAATATGAGCAAAGAGAGGCAATAGATAGCAACAACATAAAATGTATCAGTTTACCCTTTTGTTGTCATGCCAACTGTCTTTACTGATGTATAAACACCGGATGGGAAGATGATGCATGTTATTGCAAACGAGTTTTATACAGGCAACGTAGATTGACATTTCTGAAGAGCAAAGGTTGGATTGTAATAACAACAAGATTAGAAACCTCATCACAGGATTAGAATCCTCTTGTAGTTGATTTCAGCTGAGAAAAATTTCACATTGTCCCAGTTGACATTCAGGTGAAAGCCTGCTAAATTGTTGAGTGTCAGTGTAAAATTTATGGGCTAGCCCTTCTCAAACCAGCAGGCTTTTCATCTTTTACCGACCACGACCACGTATTGATTAGCTTCAATCAAGTATTCAGATGACCCTTGGGATGCATTATTGCTTATCGTAATAAACAGCAATAGAGTTGTTCAGTGAAAAGCAGACATGAACTTAGTGTATCCATTTCAAAGGTTCCCTAATGCTATTTCAGTTGTTGCGATCTTTTTCCAACGCTGCGATTTTTTTGTTTTATTTTTTACAATTTATTTTCACTTATTTCCAGGTCACGATTGTTCTATTCGGTTGTGGAACCTAGATAGTAAAACTTGTGTACAGGAGATCACATCACATCGTAAGAAATTTGATGAAGCTATTTATACTGTAGCGTTCCATCCATCCAAACCTTACATAGCAAGTGGGGGAGCAGACGCCTTGGCTAAAGTCTTTGTATGATAGTGAGAGAAAAAAACCAGCAGATCAGCAGGAAAAAGTAAAACTGAGGTGGTGAGGTATCAGTGGAGGACTACTTCTGAGAAGTAGCTGTGAGATAGCTAAGAAAAGAAATGATAGAAAGAAAGGGAAGACATCTAACCTGTAAATGCAAAAAATGACCTCTAGGATCCCTGTTTTGTATGATAGCTACAAACATGTCTCCCATGTCACTGTCATGTCTTGAGTGTTTTGCTACTGGAGCAATACAGTATGTAGTGTGTTCTAGATCTGTTGACGGCTTTATATCATAGCTTGTCATTTGTTTCTTTGTTAGTTGGTTTGTTTGTGTTTCTACATGTATGTGTTATGTATGTGTGTGTGTATGTATGTAGGTATGAATGTGCATGCGTGTGTGCATGTGTACACAGGTATGTGTATGTGTGTGTTTGTATGTATGTGTATGTGTATGTATATGTGTGGGTGTTTGTCTGCATGTGTCATGAAATGTTGATTCGTGTTTAGCACCCATGCCATAATTTTCCACATACCCCTCCCACCTTTCACCTTTCACCTTCTCTCTTCTTTGCCCTGTAAATAAACATTTCTCAGCAAAGAAATCTGATGGTATGTGTTCAGGCCATCCAATAACCTAGAAATCAATCACCAGTCACTTTTTTAAAAAAAACCTCCATACTTTCAATCTTATCTTTGTAATGTGCATCTATTCTGTAACAATATTTTTATAGCAAATTTTGTTTGTGTTTTGCTGTTGACAAGTTTGAACAATCCACGCACTACAAAGCAGACAGGGCTAACTCATGGTGAGAAAGAGAAACTGCCTGCTGTGTTCTTTGTATTTTGTATTTGTCGATTTAAGATCCAATGTGTGAGTATGCCAAGAATTTGTAGGTTTATTTCATATTTGGAATTCTGTTTAGAGCTATGCATGCAACCGTGCTTCAAATCATTTTTTTTTTACCTCATACTTAGTTTAACCGGACTGCGTCTCCTAACTACTTGGTTTTTGAAAAACTGTATTTGTTAGCTAGCTAGCTACTAAAATGGAATATATTTAGTTGTTCATGCAGGACTAGAAACTTGAAACCGAACTGCTTTGTGCACGACTCTCTGCAACCTATTTGACCGACATATTGTGTAATGCAATTTGATGCATGTTTGTATATGTGTGTGTGTATATGGTTTCACAGAAGTGATAAAGCGAAGATTTGCCAGGCTGCAGCCAACAGTGTGTGAAATCACCATGCTACAGTTTGTTGCGTAGAGAGAACTTTTACCTTCCTTTTCATTCGATCAAAACAACCAATACTTAGCTGTTGTGACTTCCCAAACAGAATCCAGCTTGTGTTGCTATGCTTTGTACAGCAGTCATTTATAATTATTGTTATTATTATAATTATATCTTTTTTTTTCTTTTTAATTTTGTTCGATGTTTTTGGCAGGAGAGTATTTTTCATTTTCTGATGTGATTTTACAAATTTGGAGGAAAAATGCAGTCTGTACAGATTATTAAGAAGATATATTTCATTACACTAGTGACCTTTTGACCTTCTGTATAAAAAAAGACTTTTGTATGCTAGTGACCGAAAGGCCCAGATGGCGGCTTTCAAGGGGGTCATTACCTGGTAATACAAAATGACAGTAGATTTCCTTTTTTTTGGTAGTATTTATTATAAGTATTAATAGCTTTGTTACCAAAATGACTCGTTTATTGTATTTAATTTGGGGTCCCTGTGTAATGATAGTGTGTTCATTTCCACTATGTATGATCAATCAATGTGTTAAAATGAAGCTTGGAGTATTTTATTGCGCACCACTAACACCCCGGGTTACAAATTAGCGCTTGTAGACAGACAAACAATTTGAAGGAGAATTGTAAGTGCTTTAGTATTGATTTGCCTGCTAGGTGTAGAACAGTGCTGCAAGCTAGCTAGGAATTCATTTTAAAGTGATATCTATGGAGATTCATGACTCACAACATTGCATCTCTTTCGTTGTTGCCATATATAAACAGTTACTAGATTGCGTTCATTTCTTCAGTTTATGTCACTTTATGATCAATCGTTTCAACAGAATCCAGTCACATCAATTCTGAAAAGCTGTGTGCGAAATTTTGACAGAAGCAATGAATTAGCTTGGAACCACGCAGTTGATGTCACACAATTGTATTCAATTTCATAATATGGTGTAAAACCAAGAAAATTGTGACAAAAAAATCATGAATTTTACATCCCACGTGGATTACCAGAATCACTTGAAATTTGTAAGTAGAACCCCGAATTGAAAGCAGATATCAATGACTTTAGAAAAAAAATGTGTGATTTCCATTTGCATACACTCTGGTTGTCAGGGTTTTTAGCTTGTAACTTCTATTTTGTATGACATAAATTCTTTTCATTGTCTCTATGGCATAGATTTCAAACGTGTACAGAGAAAAAAAACAACAAAAGTTTGTAGAAATTTCGCCCTGTAATTGTGCCATGTCTCAGTGTATTTCTCCGAAATTATTATTGTGACTTTCCTTCACCTGGAAATGTAAACATTTCTCTTTTTGAAACTTGTGTCTTATGGGTTTAGTTGGCAATCACAAAGCCCACCCAACTCACT